>NW_025334023.1:28795473-29036013 GCF_019186645.2 Phyllostomus hastatus
GGCAAAAGACACAAAAGCACTTAAGATGTTCAAAATGTCAACAGAGTACATAAAAGAGACAGAAAAAAGCACTTTCTATGACTTGGGTTTTATGTCCAAGAACACTGTTTGGATGTTGATGAGTTTCGAATATTGTATTTACAAAATGAACAAGGCAAAAACAACAAAACAAAACAAAACAAAAACAAAACACAAAACACAAAAGGAGGCAAAAGAAAAATAAAATGGAGGAAGGGAAGGAAATAACACAGGAGTGCACATCATTCCACATGGAGACATCACTCTGGACCATCTGTCATGTTCCTGTTACACTGTATTTTCACATTTAATCCTGTAAACATGGCCTCTCCACACATTGCATATTTTAATTTTGCCTTCAGACTGAGGCACTGTATAACTGCTCATGCTACAAGTTAATAGAACTAAAGTTAATATAAAATACAATTACCAGAGAGCTAAGTTTTGAGCTCAAATGTTCATTTCTTTAACTTATTCAACTGGTTCAACAACTATTGTTCTACCCTCATGCCTTACTAAAGGTTTACAATTTTTAGAATTCCTTTAGCATTAAAAGAATTTCCATTATGGGGCATGGAATTTTAAACTACTTATACACATTTCTTATAAAAAACTAATCTAAGAGTTACTGACAGAGAAATATAAAGTAAGAATAGAATATAAAACTTTTTAAATGGAATTGGCTTTTAAAATATGTGTCACAAAAATTGAAGTCATGAAAGGCAAGGAACTGTATCCAAGATAACTCTATCCAGCAAAACTATTATTTAGAATGGAAGGGCAGATAAAGTGCTTCCCATTAAGGTAAAGCTGAAGGAGTTCATCATCACTAAGCCCTTATTCTATGAAGTATTAAAGGGACTTATCTAAGAAAAAGAAGATAAAAACTATGAACAGTAAAATCACAACAAACTCACAAGTATCAACAACTGAACCTAAAACAAAAACAAAAACTAAGTGAACTAAAAGAGGAACAGAATCAAAGAAATAGAGATCACATGGAGGGTTATCAATGAGGATGAGGAGGGAGAATGGGGGAAAAGGTGTAGGGAATAAGAAGCATAGATGGTAGATAGAAAATAGACAGGGAGAGGTTAAGAATAGTATGGAAATGTAGAAGCCAAAGAACTTATATGTATGACCCATGGACATGAACTAAGAGTAGGGAGGAATGTTGGTGAGAGGGGGTGTACAGGGCAGAGGGGAATAAAAGGGAGAAAAAATGGGACAACTGTAATCGCATAATCAATAAAATATATTTAAACAATTAACTGGCAATTGAAACTTGTTCATTGCCATTCACTAAATAATTGAATTCCATATGGTAGGGACTGTGTAAAATGTAACAGCTGAATAAAGCCCAATGTGTGTGTAATTCTTTGTTCTATCTCCTTTATCAAAATGCTATGAAGAACTATGCTCAAATCATTATGATGCATAAAATCCTCTATATATTTTGTACCTTGTATATTTGCTAGAACAGAATTTTGTTAAAGTGTTAGAAACATTTTATTCTGTCCTGAATAATCTACAATATATTGTTAATAAACCCCGAAGAGATGGGAAAAACAAATCACTTTGATCATCAAATAAAGTACAGAAATGGTGAAATACCTGTCCTTTTTTAAACATTCTAGATAAATATTTAGCTGGTTAACTAAATGTTTTTAATTTTTATCTGGAAAATATGACATGGTACATACAATTCTCACAACCTGACAAGATATGAAGCTGAAAGCGGGCTCATGGTTGAAACACAGGAGCAGCAGCAGGACCACTGCAAATGGAGGGAAACAACTTCCCTATGAGAGTGGTTACCTTCCTCAACTTCCAGAGCTTTTGATATTCCCTCACAGAAATAGAACCACGACTTGTTAAAAATCAGCTAAAATCCTTTTTCAAGATTCTATAAATAAACCATAAATAACAAAACCATAAATAAATTTTTAAAATACTTGAAAAAATGCTGGTTGAGTTGGATTGGAGGTTATGTTTTGTCATATATGGTTGTAGAGTTAAAAATAATCAGATGTATCAATAGATAAAGACTACTAACAGTGCATATCTTTCAGGAATTGATCTTGGGTCTGGTCTTATTCATGTAAAATCTGAAAAGCAAGCACTTAGTAAAAACACTGAATGAGATGACACAAACACTGTCCAGTAAGTTTCAGATGAGTAGAAAGAAATATCCCTATACACAGTAGGCAATAAACTAATTGAACTCACACCCAGAGATATCACAGTAAAAAAAATATTTGGATAAATTAATACCTGCTATGTTCCTCAGAGTTTATAATGAAATGCCAAGGGTATCTGGAGCACATTTTTAGGCATAACTCAGAAGGAAGTGACAGCAAATCTCTGGTGTCACTGTGCACATGCTGGGCTCCATCCACACCACAGGTTGACCCCAGATGGTATTCACAAAATTCATATGATCAAATTATACTATGAAATTCCACTTACCCTTTGCATATTAGAGTGAGTGACCACAGAACCAGTTCAAAAGAGCCCTGTCCTGTTTAACGAGATACTGAGTTGCTTTTCAGAGACAACAAACCAAAACCACAAGTCACGCAGCCAAAGCACGCATGGAGGAGGCAACTTTGACTTCCAGCTGCAACTGGAACCAAGGTCTTGCCTCCTGTCCCCCGACCTGGCTACACACACAAACACACACAGGGAAGAAAAAGACTAGATCAGAACCTGAACACTGAAACCCTTTTAGAAGCTAGGAGTCCTGTTGTCCAGGAAGATCCAGGGTTGATGCCCCTTTACCATAGATGGCCAAGCTCCAAGGTCCTCCCATTAGGACTTGTCCCACTAACACCTCCACATGCCTGTTCCCACCTACACCCTTAAGAAACCCACCCCAGACCCTGGATCTGGGAGTTCAGGATTTTGAGCATTAGCTTCCTGGGTGGTTCCACCCCTAGTAAAACTTCCTGTCTTTCTCCACTGCAGTTCCGGGTGTTCGGTGTTTGGCTCTTCCAGTGCTGGGTGGATGAACTTTGTCCTGCAACATTAGCCCCCAAATTCCCCTTTCTTCAGATCTTGAAGTACTGATACTATCAAATTCCAGGAGAACTTGCTTTGTACATCTCCAAATATTTATTCTCCCACCCTAAATTGTATATTCTATTCCATCTCACAGTTACTGGGGACAAAATAAGGATCAGCCACTGGGCAAGATGCTGGCTGGCAAGGGTAAGTGCAATACAGAGATGATGTGCCTCATCTCAGGACTTTGAAGTCAAGGATTCAGTCCTTTATTTAGTTTTCTCTCTGGAGGATACATTGAATTTATACAAGTACTGTAAATGAAATAAAATGTGTGTATCAGTGCCATGTCAGCTGCCATGATTATATACACATATTCAACACTTTTCTAGAAACCAAAAATATCTTAAACTAAAGGAGATATTTCCATACATGGGTACTATGGGCAGTTACACAGATTTTCTTGAGGCAGCATCAAAAAAGATCCTGTGTCATTTCCAATACACTCTGAAAACCATTTCTTTTTCAATAGTAAGTACCTGCTAAATGTTTCTTAATGGATTAAATAATGTTCTGACAATATAAAAAGCCAGTTGAAAAGTATACTAAGCAATGCTTCTTTTTTTCATATATATTAAGTAAGCAAGCATACCTCAAAATTAAAAATAATTTTATTGGGATTCAATCAAGTTAAACACACACACACACATACATCTTGAAATTCTATTAAAATTATTACCAAATGTACCATGAGAAATCTCCTGATTACCCATCAGTCACATTTAAGGCTGGGAGAAACTCAGAGGTCTGCCAGGTGCACTGTCTCCTTTAGCAAAATAGAGTGATATTAGATTTAAGTAGGAAAACAGAAATTTTAACATATTTGAAAGATAAATGGCCTTTGCTCATGCATGTGATTGACTAGAACAAAATGAATTTTTAGCATTGAATTTCCTGTGGTCTCCTTTCTTTGATCAACTAAAATATTTTGAGTACATAGAGCAGTTCTGATCATCTGGTATCTTCAGCAATGGCAGATAAGGAAAATGTATTAAACCTGAGTTAATTAAAATGCTTTAGCTTCAGTTCTTTGGTTATTTCATGGGAATAATGTTAATAAGATTGCAGGGAAGAGAGAATTACTTGCATGAGGTTGCCACAAACTGTTCAGTTAAATGAAAGAGAATCTTGTGTTATCACACACTTAAATGTTTATATGTTAAAGAATCAGTTTCTTTTGCATGTAGCTGTTTTTAACATATGAGATCAGACAGTAGCTGGTTTGATGGTATCTCTTCTCCATTTAGAAAACTGAGGCCATAATAATAATGGTAACACTGTGATGCTCTAGCTTATCTGGTGTAATCACACCCATGCCCTATGTGGTAGAGATCAAAATTTGCATTTCAGACATTATGTGCAGAATCAATATTGGAACCCAGATTTTTTGTAATGAACCACCGAACCTCTCTGCTTCTGGCTACTTTCTGCAGGCATGGACACATGCTTAACCCCAAATAAGGGAATACTTTTTCATTAAAGTATAATCCCATGCTAATAACTTTTTTCTTCTTTTGCTGTGACTACCTCTTCTCATGTAGCTTTTGTAATTGGGGTTTAAAAAGTCTCAGGATTTCATTGTGTACACCCATGATTTGTTTTCAATGTGGGTCTGAATCTGAGTACAACTTCAATTACCCTCTCAAGTTCCCAATACATCACTAACACAAAAATCTGGGAATTAGTAGAGAAGTCATTAATTATACACAGATTATAATTTACTAAAGTGTTGTGCCTTCAAAAGTTTGTGCTTCTAGCAATGACCAGAGACAGACAGCAGCTTATGCTCAGTGGATGCCTCTGTCAAAAACTGTGGAGCTTTGGCATACAGGGTTTCTTAGGAAAGACCAACCCTACTCACTTATACAAAGTCCCTTCACTCCAAAAGTAGAAAAAAGCCAAAATCTAGGGTGCTACTTAAATTGGGCCCAACCAAAATTCTACTCTTTAGTTTAATATTGGTGGCAATTAGTAAAGATCTATCAAAGCCATTATATAGTTTTTTTACTACATAGGGTATTAAATTGGGATTGGCCAATGCTGATTGATTCATTAATTATATTGAAGAGCAATGGGAAAATATATATTTAAGTATTTTTGAATCTATTGTTTTTTCAAATATTTGGATATAATTTGAAAATTACAGAAATAGTACAAAAATTTAGGACTATGCGTCACAAATACTTTGACATTTTATGGCTTTTGCTTTATCCTTTCCTCACTTTTCCCTTTTTTCTTTATGTGTATTTATGTATTTTTCCCTAAACTTTTTCACAATACATTGCAGATGCAATATACCTTTATTTCTATTGTATTTCACAATATATTTTCTGAAAGCAAGAAGTTCTCTTATATAATCACAGTACAATTGTTAAAATCAGCAAATTGGCATTGATGTTCTAGAGTTATCCAACCTACAGATATTACAAACTTTCTTCAATTTCTAAGTGGCTCCAGTAACATCCCTAAGAGCAAATGATAACATGAGAGCATGCACAGCATTCAACTGTCATGTCTCTTTAGAATTTTTTAATTTGAGGTCATTTCTAGGTCCTTCTCTTTCATGACACTGACATCTTTGAAGAGCACAGGGCAATTATTTTATAGAACAAGCATCAGTTTGGTTTTGTCAGATGCGTCTTCAAGATTAGATTCAGCGTGTGCACTTTGGTAGGAATCTTGAAGAAGCACTGGTGTGTCCTTTCCAAAGCACCATTATCAAGCTGCCAATTAGTCACAACTGACAACGCCATTTTTTAGTATTCGGTTTAGGTGATGTCTGCTATGTTTTTCCATGTTAAAGTTATTACTTTACCTTTTATAATTAATATATAGCTTATTAAGAGACATTTTTGAGACTATGTAAGCATTCTCTTAAGCTTTAATCCATTCCTTTTAGCATCAACAGATTTTTTTTGCCTGAATCAGTCATTATAAGGGCTGACAAATGGTGGTTTTCTAATTTCATTGCTCTTTCTACACTTATCATATGGCTTTCTACTGAAACAACAGCTTCTTCAGATGGGCTCACAAATTCTAATTTTATTTAGTATTTATATTACCTAATATCATATTTTTGACATTCATATTATCTCAGATTTGGCCAGGGGGAACCCCTTCATGTTGGTCCCTGTATCTTTGACATGTCCCCCTCATTCTTTTAATACTCCCTTACCTTTTACCATACAAGATTTTCCAGGCTAATTTCACACTGTCCCTGGCCCAGCCCTGGAGTCAGCCATTTTTCCAAGAAGCTCTGGTCCTATTAGCACAGAATGAATGGTACAAAGAAACAAAGAATTGGATACTAAGTATATGTCATGGATTCTAGGCCTTTTCAGAAAACAGAGCAAGGGAACAGATGTATCTAGCTATCTATATTACAAGCCCTTAGTTCACACTGATACCTCAAATACAAATACAAAACCACTGTGTTCATTTTGTTTTTGTTTATTTTTGTGTTTGTGACTCTCTTCTTTAACAGTGAGAAAGTTGGCTCCCATTAGCCATAATATTTACTTATTTGCCTAATCATAACATGAGTAGAAAGTAGTTACATAAGATATATGATAACTAATGCCTGATTTAAAAAATGTGTCGCAGATTAATTTCATTAAAACCCTATCTGCATATTTAGTTAGTGCACCCACACCCAGCGGCTTTTGCTTCGGCCAATGGGCCAATAGCAAATCCAGCGTAGCAAAGGCATGAAAAATGCTTGCACAATTCAATTTCCTCTTTTGCACTCCTGTTACCACCATGACAACAAGCCTGAGCTAGATAGCAAAGGGATGAGTCCAGTAGTTCAGCTGAGTTGCTCTGAGACCAGCCAGTCTCAGGCAACCCAATATTTGGCCATAAATACCTGCCTGAGCCCAGCTGAGGACAGCCAATCCACCTCTGATCAGCAAGGGCACCCAGCTGATCTGTGATCTTGTGAGAACAATAAATGATTGTTGTTTTAAGCCTTTAATTTTTAAGGTAGTTTGTTTATTGTAGCAATGGACAACTGATACAAAATGCCTACAATTTCCTTTAAGAGCGTTTAAATGTTTCTTGGTGTCATGATCTTGAAAATGCTGTGCTACTTCCAACAGAGCTTTTTAAATGGAGCTTGATAGTGTGATTATACATTTACACCTGTAAGTAAGGAACCACAGCTATACCTGTGAAGAAAAGCAGATATTAAGGCTGATTATGAAGAAGTATGGTACAGGCTCAGGTACACACATGAACCAAGAACAGAGTAAGTTGCTAAAGCAATCTGCAACAATATGGTTGAATATGGAATATGGGTAAAATAACTCAAAGTGAAAAAGCCTATGCATAGTGTAATACCTGCATTATGTAATAAGAAACTTGGCAACAAGATTATATATAAAAAGAAAGCAAAGCAATGATGATCAGGAGACTGAAGGTGCTGATTGTCTTGGGTTGGAGTAAATAGGTGATTGAAGAAATTACATAATGAAATATAGGTCATTGCAAAACTTTTAGCTCTTGGGTAAGGGGTTCATAACTTCTTATTATTTAAAAACTAAATAACACTGATTTAAAAGAAAACTAAGTAAAAGCAGTGGCAGTCTATAAATAAACTACAAAATGTGACATACAAATTAGATGCCATCTAACTTTCTTTTAATGACCCAGGGTGATCATTTTGTATTGTGATAACCTGCAAATGCAGTTTGAAAACAGGGCTGGGATAAAAAGTCGCTGGCCACAGGAGGGTCCTTTAATTTGCTCCCTTAAATAATCCTTGGCCATATACCTTGGCCATTTCTTTCTCACACAGAGATAATTAAACAAAGAGCACTACCGATGAATTTGCAAACCTTGCTCTAATGAACCATTAGCTGTATTGGGCTTTATAAGCAGAAGTGTTTGGCAAAATGTACTGTCTATTTGAATTCAGGATTAGAATTTTCAGTTTTTTTTAAAATCCATACTAAATCTGGGAAATACTCCTTCCCTGTCTTCCTAGTCATGCCTTAATATGAAACTGTGCTTATGTGGTACAGTAAGTTCAATACTTTAAAAAAGAAAACAAAAACCTTGGCACATGTCCCAAAGTCAAGCTGTCTAGCACCTGTACCCATTCTGTGGTGCTGCCACTACACCTGTATGTGTCCCTGCCACACTTCCTGACTGATACTGTGATGTCTCTCCATCCCTAGACTAGCTCCATGATGATTTCTGCATGCCTCATCTATCTGTATCAGTAGCGTTTCATACCTAGATTATTGCAAAGGTCTTCCAAATGGCTCTGTGCTCTCTGTGCTCTCTGTGCATCAGAACTTCCTCCTAATGGCTGTGTGATCTCTGCATACACCAATAAAACTGCTCCCAGACTTAGTATTTTAAATGATGATGATCACATCACTCTCCCACTCAGAACCTTCAAATATATTTCCCACCGGAGGATAGAATAGTGTTTCTCCAGCTTCTTGTAGAAACACATCTCAGGTGTCTGCTGTTCTATGTAAAATTTTTTAAATTTTGTGTTTTCATTGAAGATTCATCCTTGAAAAAATATAAATTTAGTTTCAACTATCTACATCACTTTTTTCAACCTTGAATTATACTGAAATCTTCAAGGAGGTTCATACCCAGATGTTCTGATGTATTTGTTCTAAAAGGACTCATGCATCACAACCAGGAATTTGGACTATACTCCACAGGTAATGTTTGTGTGTGTGTGTGTGTGTGTGTGTGTGTGTGTGTAGAGAGAGATTTTCAAAGAAGAGGCAAGACAAAAGTAGATCTACATTTGAAAAGCCGTTTGTAACAGCTCTGTGGATGATGGATTGCCTGTAGGCCAAGGGACCAACAAGTAGGTCCTGTGGACAACCAAGTAAGAGATGAAGGGAGCTGGATTTAAGGCACTGTGAGTGGGGACAGAGAGTAAATTAAGAGATGTGAGTGAGTTAAAAAAAAAACAAACAAACAAAAACAGAGTTAGAAAAACTGTGTTTTGGGTAACTGGTAGTATCATTTCCCCCAAAAGAACACATCAGAGTAAGTGGGTATTTAGAGAGAGGTAGTTGAGAAATAATGAGTTCACTGCTAAATGTAGGTTTTTTGACTGGCTTGTGGGACACCCAAGTATAGAATTCCAGAGAGAATATCATTAAAAATGTATAGCCCTGATCAAGTGGTGTAGTTGGTTGGAACATTGTCTGGTAAACCAAGAAAGGTTGTGGGTTCAATTCCCAGTGAAAGCACATACCTAGGCTGTGGGTTCAATCCCCATTCGGGGTGTGTACAGGAGGCAAAAAATTGATATCTCTCTCTGTCAAATCAATGAATATATCCTCAGGTGAAGATTTAAAAAAATGTATAGAGAAATAAAACTTTACTTCCAATGTGCATGATTATATAAACTATTTTAGTTTCTGTCCCTCTATGTAACTGTTCTAGACTTTCTTTTGATATCCCATCCTAAGGATAGCAGGGAAGAAATTCCATTGGTTAAATATATATTAGTCATATAGTAAGAGCATCATTTTGTTCTAATCAAAGTATTATAGGTAAATATTAAATTAATTCAAAGTTCAGGTTCCCTAACAATATTCTTTGTGTTCTTCCTATCCCATTCCTCTCTCCTTTAAAAGGGCATCTGGTTGAAAGAAAAAAATTACAGCTTTGGGAGCCAGGCTGGAGGCCAATCTGTGCTGCCCATGGTCTCTGAAGATATGACCCCTGGTCACAGAGAATATACTGGTGATGTCCTTGGTCCTCTGCAGCCTATTTTGGATAGGTTTGCATTTGCTTCTTTGGATGTTGGACCTTATCATTGTCTTTTAGTCTCTAAGTCTGGGTGACCTCCTCTTCTGATCACTGGTCTGCACTAGTTGGCCAGTACACTAAACAGGTCCTTGTATCCATGGCCGGGGGAATGAGTTGGTGGCTGTGTAATAGGGAACTTTAGCATCAATTGTATAACACATGTGTACTATTTAATCAGAAGCATTGACTCAGACTAATTAAATTAATGGATATCCTATTCCATTAAGGCTTCATTACTGCTTTGAGACCTGTTAGACAGTGTCTCTCTAAAAGGTTATTAACACTATGCCCCAGGAAACCAGTACTAAGTGTTCTTGGTAGTATGTGGGCTGTCCCTAATCTGATGGTTTCCCCACCTTCTCGTTCTTACGCACTACCTTACCCCATCACTTTCTCCCATTCTCCTTGAGTCAGACTTTCTTTTACTTCTTTCTTATGTCTTACAGGAGCTCTCCCACATTCGCCTCCTTCCCAAGGTGGTACTTTTCTGCCTCTCTCCCTGGGGTCATATGGTATATGGGATATAGGAGGAAAAACAAACTTACCCATTAGGAAAGATAGCCTGGGAGGTTTACCAAAATGTTAAAATAACCCTACCGTACTCACAATATCTTTAAAGGTATTTTTTAGTCCTCATTTTACTGAATGAAGAAAGTGAGGCTCAATGTGATTAGGGAGCTCTTATTTATATAGAAAAGAAGTTTCGGAGATGAAAGTGAGTACGGTAGATTTTAAAGGTAATTTAGTCCCACAGCCTCATGCTGTGCTTGGTGGGCCATGGAGGGAGGATATGATTAGCTGTGTTGCTCTAGCTCCACCACTTAACCACACACAGAAGGAGGCACCACAACTCAAAAAGGACACTATTACAGCACTTGCTACCATCTCTTACAGGCCTCTTCATTGCGCACACAGTGAAGATGCACTATGCCTTCGTGGCCTCAGCATTTTAGTGAACATCTGCTGTCTCTTGGGAATATTACTTCCTATTTTGAAAATAAGCATTGCATTTTTGTTTGCTGATTTGTTTATTTTCAGTTACAGTTGACATTCAATATTATATTAGTTTCAGATATACAGCATAGTGGTGGGACATTTATATAGTTTTCAAAGTGAACCCCCAATAATTCTAGTATCCACCTGGCATTATACATAGTTCTTGTAGTATTACTGGCTGTGTTTCCTTTCCTGTACTTACATGCCCATGACTATGTTGTAACTACCAATTTGTACTTCTTAATCCCTTCCCTTTCTTTACTGAGTCCCCCAAATCTGACTGGCAATCATCAGCTTGTTTTCTACATCTGAGTGTTTCTCTTTTGTTTGTTTATTTTGTTCTTTAAAATTCCACATATAAATGAAATCATATAGTATTTGCCTTTCTCTGTCTGACTTATTTAACTTAGCATAATGCCCTCTAGGTTCATCCATGTTGTAACAAATGGTAATATTTCATTCTTTCTTACTGCCAAGTAATATTCCATTGTGTGTATATATACCATGTCTTCTTTATCCAATTGTCTATTGATGGGCAGTTAGGATGCTTCCATATCTTGGATATTGTAAATAATGCTGCAAAGAATATGGGGGTGTGTATATCTTTTATAATTAGTGTTTTGGATTTCTTTGGATAAATACCCAGAAGTGGTTTTACTGGGTCATAAGGTAGTTCTATTTTTAATTTCTTGAGGAAATTCCATACTGTTTTCCACAGTGGTAGCACCAATTTGTAATCCCACCAACAGTGCATGAAGGTTCTCCTCTCCACAACCTCATCAACACTTGTTGTTTGTTGATTTAATGATGACAGCCATTATGACAAGTGTGAGGTGACATATTATTGTGGTTTTAATTTGCATTTGTTATTTCCTTTTTTTCCAGGTAATATAGTATGTATTATGTATTGTTTATCTCCTCAACCTGATATTCCAGTAAAACTTCATCCAAACTGCTTTTGATATGTGATTGTGGACAAATCAATATGTAATTCATGTTTATTTTGGAAGCAATCCAACCAAATATTATTTCATTTTAATAAGTTGACTGTTTTTATTACAAATGGCCTTTAATATAGATTATTACTCCCATAGTGTAAAACATTTAATGTTTAGACAATCAGTTGTTTACCAGTGAAGGCAGAAATATTATGAAAAGTCATATTATTTATTAACTTTACATATACTTCATAAACTTTATATATTTTTGTTAAGTAAATATAAATTTTAACATTGTCCAGGTTTACTTGTACATTAAAGCTTTCACTTAGCAATTTGGCAAGTAAAGAAATATCTATTTGATGCTTTTCAGAGTCTACTATGAATATTGCTTAAAATTAATTGTTTAAGTTGGCAGCATAATTTAGATAGTGTAATTTAATTGTTCTCCCTACTGACAATACCAAGCACAGATCTGAAAACCTGAAAATAAAACAAAACAAAATAAAACTTCATTCAGTGAATTCAAACTGATGTATAGCTGAATAAATCAGGCTCCATTACCCAACAGATGAGATAAGTAGTCTGCCTCAGTGTCTTCCTGTCTGTAATAACCATAGTGCCATGTGTGGGTGATAGCATTTACTCAAGGAACCTCTTTGGAACTGCAGTGAGCCTGTTTGTCATCTTACTCTCCCCCTAAAATTATCCTGAACTCTTGAACTGACACATTCATTCCAGACTAAGGCACACTTTCAATCCCTACCAAACAGTCCCTTTCTGAATTCACTTTCTAGTTTTCCCAACACCTGAATAGCAACAGAGTAGTTGTAATCTGAAAAACTAATCTTTGTGTAAATGCCTATATATTACCACATTCATTAACAAGTTACTAATGGCAAGGGTATAAAGGAGAGGACTGAACACATTATTTATGGCATATGTTCATTTTATAAACTTTCATTTCTGTCAAGCAATATCTCTATAAATGTATACATTTTGTACATGCTTTGAAGTATATGTCATACTCTGAATTAAAAGATAATGCTGCTGACAGTCCCTTTACTGCTTATGCGTACACAGTGGCTAAAAAGCCCCGTGAGTTCCTCATTATACAGTAATTAGGATTACATGAAGAGAAAAGAGGATTAGCACAGTGCATCCTCTACTAAGAGAAAAGTGGGGACTTGTTATATCTAAATCATTTATACCTATTTTTAGCACTGCTCTGACCTAACAGCAGAATTTCCAAAGACTACAATTCATTACCTCTTTGGCCTTTTACCACTATAGCCTTTGCTGCTTCCAACAAGAGAATACACTATGACACATATGCTTATCAGCAATAAATAAACAGTGCTTAAGCCAAGAAAAGTCCTTTCAAGTAATGTCAACCATCACCAGATTTAAACTACATGCCAGAAATTCAGGTCCTTTAAAAGCATACATGGCATTCAGTATTTCGGTTAGTGTGTATGATCTATCTAATTCATTTATTCATTGAGCAAGTATTTATAAATGTTTGTTCTATTCAGGTACTGTATTAGATGCCAGGAATGTAATGCTGACCCCAAAGGAAGCTTACAGACCAGTGAGCCTGTGAGTTTCCAAAATAAACTATTTTGGTTGTTCAGAACTTGCACAATCAAATTAATCGATAAAAATATTGTATTTGTGCTTCAGAGAGTCTAAAGAATAACCTTATAATATCTCATTGTTTAACTATGAAACAAAGAATTATTCAAGAAAGTATTGAATGCAATTTTGAAAGTGGTAATACATGCAAAAAGTTCTATAACAAAACCGAGTGAGTGATGACTGGTGTTCTTTCTTCATAAGTGTAACAGTATGACTAATATTTCTGTCAATAAAGACAATAATGTTGAGGGTTCTATGAGAATAAAAAAAACAAAGTAGCAAATCTTCAATGTGTTAAAACCAATTGTTCTCTAAAAACTAAGATCAATGAATGACAAATTGCAGAGTTGAACTTTTATTTTATTTTAATTGTTCAAGTACAGTTTTCTGCCTTTTATTCCCAGCCCAGCCCACCCCCCAGCCCTTCCCACCTCCCTCCCATTTCTACTCCCACTTGTTTTTGTCCATGTGTCCTTTTTACTTGTTCCTGCAAATCTTTCCCCTTTCCCCCACAAATTCCCTCCCCTCTTCCTATCACCTTTAACAGGAACCTAATCAACAAAACAAACAAACAAGCAAAATATAACCAAAAACACTGAAATAGAGAGCAGGCTGACAGTGACTAGAGCAGAGCTGAACTTTTAATTTTTGAGCTTTTTCTTCCTCAAAGAGAACATAGAAGAGCATGAACATGAAACGCCTGACTTTCATAGCATGACAGCTTACCACAGGAAGATAACAACCAGTAGTATGTGACTTACTGACTGCAGATCTATTTCATTGACATTCATTCAACAAATTATTACTGAGTTTCTCATGTGTGACTATGACATTTGGCGGATATTAGTAACTGACACGAAAGTAGCAGGATGAAAGCTCTGGAGAAATTTCACCAAGAGTTGTTACCTTTAACTTAGCACCAACCTCTCTTTCTTACAACCCCGTCCATTCCATGTTGCCTACCCCACCCAAGTGGACAAAAATGAAGGCATTATGGGAAGACTTTGTTGTAAACAAAAAATCTTGGTTTTGAAATATGGAAAAATTTATATATATATACTGATGGAAGGTAAGTAAGAAAACCTTAGGCTATATAGAATTGCAGAAAAAAAATGACTACAGATCTATAAGAAACACGTTCAAGACTTAAGAACTAATAAAACATAGTCTGACATTGCACCTTTTAAACTCAGATATTTAGAATTAGTTATGCAGCCAAATTGTCTAACAGAAAGAGTTTCCTAAAAGAAAGTGCTTCTCAAACATCCATACCAAAGAGTCATTAAAGTTCTAGGAGAGGAACTGCCTAGGCAGCCTGACCTAAATCTGGTCTCTTTTT
This sequence comes from Phyllostomus hastatus, assembly GCF_019186645.2. Taxonomy (NCBI): domain Eukaryota; kingdom Metazoa; phylum Chordata; class Mammalia; order Chiroptera; family Phyllostomidae; genus Phyllostomus; species Phyllostomus hastatus. The sequence continues at coordinate 28,810,255 of NW_025334023.1, forward strand.
AAAATCTTCCAGACATCTCATTTAAAATTTGAATTTGACTCCATAATATATCAACTATGTCTTAATATTAAAATGATGGCTTAAATACCTTCTGGAAGACAAACAGAAATTCTGTCATCATTTTGCTTAATATGCAAGAAGATACCAAGTCTACAATGTCCAAAAATTGGGCTGAACTGAAGAGATTTGATATTCACTGCATATCAGTTCCAGCACAGAGAGCATTTCTTGTCTCCATATTGGTATCACAATATTGCATGAAGACCCTCTAACATATGTTGGAGTAGCCAGCCTCCAACATGTCCCTTTACCTTGATCCTCGCTTACTCCTCTGAGTAGTACCCTTACACATCAAATAAAGGTGATCTGTATGACAAGCAGATATTGAGAACATGATGGTGTATGACTTCTAAGAAGATGCCATGAATGACATTCCAGCTTCCATGGTGGCCTCTTGCATTACTCACTCTAGAGGAACCACCTGCCATGTCATGAGAACATGTGAGCAACCTGTCCAGAAGCCCACATGGGAAAAAAATGAGGGCTCTAGTCAATGACCTGCACCAATTTGCCAGTTATGTGACTGAGTCAGTGTGGAAACAGATCCTCAGCCACAGGTAAATCTGCAGAGAACCATAACCCTGGATGATATACTTACAGTAATTGCATAAAATGATTAGTCAGAAATGCCCAGCAAAACCATTCCAAACCATAAAAAAAAACTCTAAGAGATATATATTTCTTGTTTTTTTAAACCACTAAGTTTTGAAATATTTTGATATGTACAATATATAAATAATACACAAGTGGGTACAGATGGAAATAATATTTTACTTCTTCATGAACTAGGTCAAGGAAATACCTCAAAAGAGGTATATATGGTCCTAATAATACGCTGGTACAGTTAAATTTTCAAGCTATTATTGACAGAAAATTCATTAAGTTAAACTTCTTGGTAAGAGGTATAGTTGCTTGTTCTGTGTGAAAGGTTGAAGCACTCTGTGAATTGTTTATTTAGTTTGTTTTTTAATGCCTTCAAAAAATAAGTCATCAAAAGCTATTTTCCTTTCACCAAGAAACCTTCATTTCTGTCAGATCCAAATGAACTAAGGGCCACAAAGGATACATAGTCCATGTGATCAACTCTCTTCATCCAACTACAGAATTTTATTTTTACTATGGTAATGTTAATAGAATCAGTAAAAGAACAATTTGGTTTTGCAAATATAGCTGTTGATAAGAATATTCTTATAAAATATGTAAAATAAACCAAATGTATGAGACCACTAAGATCCACCACTAAGCTTGTTCTTTGCCTTTTATCACTATATCCCATATTTTCCCTTCCATAGAAAAGCTACAATTCAAACCCTAGTTTGAGGATTTTAACCATCTTTCTCACTTCAATATACAAGAATACAGTGTGGGGCAAAAGTAGGTTTATAGCTATGAGTAAACCACAGAGTTTATTCTTGTATTACTGTTCATTAATTATTGTTATTTTCCACTCGAACAACTATAAACCTGTTTTGTCCCACCCTGTATATTCACAGAATAAGTTTCTGGATACATTTTACAATTCATCACCAATTTGTCTCAAATAAAAGGTATCTGAAACCCTTGATTTTATAAAATACTTTTTGTAAAACCATCCCTTTGAAAACAGTGAAAAAAGCATGGGCCAGAGTCTTTAAGGCACTTAATTCTTAATAAATACAGCAAGGTCTTCATGCAGTCTATCGAGGTCCCAAAGGCTTGTTTTTTTTATAGAGCTGTCAATTATTGATAAGTTTTTTCTCACATGCTTGTTGACAAGACAGTTTGAAATTTAATGTATCTTTGCTGATACCATTTTATATATATATATAATATATATAAATATATATTATATTATTATTATTATTTATATATATAAATAATATGTGTGTTTATATATATAAACACACATACACACAAAGTCCATTAAGTGGTTAACTTTATTGCTCTAAAATCACAGAGATACACAGGCAAGAACTCTAGCTCTCAATGAGTAGTTTAGGTACATTCTCTGATGGGGTTTGATAAAGATGACTTTCTGAGTAGCTACCTCTTTTTGAACCAGAAGAGTTTTGACCTTATCCAAGATTTCAGAATTGTTTCACATTATGTGAATCTCACTTTTAAAGGTCATTCTGAAATGGACCTTGAAGAAAATTCCATGAAAAGTATTATTTTATGGGTTTGATTGTATTTTTTACCATCTAGATTATAGTTATGATTTTTTTCTTTTTTAGTTACTGAAAGTGCCAGTGACTTTTATTCAGAATTTGCATGGCTGAATTTTTGGTTCATCCATTTTAAAGATCAGTTCAAAACACTAAGGTTTACACTTATTTGAAACATCACAGTTAATTAAAACACATGAAAATGTTTTAAGAACATCCTGCCTCTGTCTTTTAATGTAAATATACTAGTTTTAGTTGACTGCAAACATTTGTGAGGTCTTCTTCTTTTAGTCAAGACCTTGTGTATTTCAGGGTGCTATAACTTGTCCATATAAGGTATTGGTTTTATAATACTTTCATATTTATATTGCTGGTAAAAAATAAAATCCATAAGGATTTTAAAAGTTAGATGATGAATGGTACCGAGTTTTCAAAAAGATCTCAGCATCTTGGTCATCTTTTTCAACAAACTGCTGGAAGAAGTGGAACAACATTAGACAGTGGTTTATGGACAAGATATCTGACCTGACTAAAAGGGAGGAAAAGCTGAAATAATGTGTGGGAGCACTATTTTTAATAGGAAGTTTAAAATACTGGATTTATAAGAAAAAAAGTATTATTCAAAAATTGTCTGTGAAGGGTTTTGAGGACATCCTAAGAAATGATGCATTCCACAACAGGCAGAATCCCCTTCCTCTTTTATTTTCCTGAGCCCTGACCACTTTTACTCTACAGCTCAGGTGAACACTACTACATCTCCTGATAACACAGAAGTATCAACTCTTCCAATTACTAATTGCACGGAAAATGTGTCTGTTCTCCAGGCTTTCAAACAACCAAAAAAATAAATAAATAAATAAAGTAAAATATGGCATTGTCCCAATATAGAAACACTGGATCATGTTGATTTAATTAAAGCATGCATATGACAAAATCTTGGAAGACTGCAAAATCTTAAAACATATCCTCAAACTTCTAATCAAACACTGATTATGTAGGAGGTTGCATCATATTGTTCTGCGTTTCACATACTTGCTGACAGAATGCCACTCAGGCATGTTGGTCTACCTCATTTTGAGAAAAATGAGCATAAGGTAATCTGATGTGCTAGGTAATATTGCTAGATAAAATACAGGTCAGTTAAATTTGAATTTCAGATAAACAATAAGTCATTATTTAGTTCAAGTATGTCCCAAATATTACATGGGATATATTTATACTAAAAATCACTTACTGTTTATCTGAAATTGAAATTAGTCTGTGTGATGGTTAATTTTATGTCGACTAGGTTTTGGAGTACCCAATTATTTAATCAAATATTATATACATCAAATATGTATCTGTGAGGCTGTTTTTAGATGAGATTACAACTGAATCTACAGATTAAGTGAAGCAGACTGTCCTCCCTAATGTGGGTGGCCCTCATCCAATCAGCTGAAGGCCTGTAGAGAGCACACAAGCTGACATTCTAGCTAATAAGAGGGAATTCCTCTTGCCTGACTTCCTTGGAGCTGAAGGCATTTGATCTTCATTTGTCTTCCAGCTGAAAGCATTGTTATTTCTCTACCTTCAGACTTGAACCTAAAAAATAGGCTCTTCTTGCATCTCAGGCCTTAGGACCCAGACTGGAACTACACTACTGGCATTTCTAGGTCTCCAGCTTGCTGAATGCAGATCTTGGGATTTCTCAGCTTTCACAATTATGTGTGGCAATTCCTCATAATGAATCTCTTTATATATGCATACATAATTTATTGGTTCTCTTTCTCTGGAGAACTCTGACTAATACAGTCTGGATATCCTGTATTTTTATTTGCTAAATCTCACAACTCCACTTCTCAGTTTGCATTCTCTTCAATAGTGTTAAGATTCAAAATAATACCAATAACACTGATATTTCTATTAATGACAAAATTAAAACCATGTTTCTTTTTGGCTTTCTCAGAAACCAAGAATATATCCATCTCTCTACTGGGCAACATATTTTTTCTGTAGGGACTTTATTTTAGGAAGCAACATAAACAAGTATACTTGAGCTCCAGTTAGTTACAGGATGTTAAAGAAAATATGTCCCTAGGAGTTGAAAATGGTAGGCCCTCTTGCTACTCAAATCTAAGTGTTACCACTGGATGGCTTGGTATAGGGGAAAGGTACCTTTCCTGACCTCTTGTTGGATGGACATTTTAAGTAAAGAAAAAGCACTTGCCAAGGAATACTGTAAAACAGCAATTCAGTGTCTTCTTATTTTACTGCAGCTCAACTAAAATTGACTATACTGAATAAATCTTAAAATGCACTTTGTCTCAAAGTTTAATGTTCTCCATGTTCTGGCATTCATTGTAGTCATCATCAAGAGGAACTTGCATGGTACCAGGTGTGTGAGTTGTGACTTAGTTGACACTGACTAGGCAGGATGCATTCAGCTGCGTGAATTTATTGTTGCATACAAACTGTTAAAATACTTTTGTTAGGAGTGTCACAGAGCATAAATTAATATTTAATTACAGAATAATCACTCATTAACCTAGCACTGGAATAAAAGACAAGTTTATTGAAAGCAAAAAACATTCCAGATCTTTCAGAATTAGTCAATGGAATCTGGAAACTAGAAGATGTAGGTTTAAATAATTTATACATCAAAGAAAAGAGGTATTATTCAAACAAATATATTTTTAAATAAAAATCTCCAAATTATTTTGAAAACAATTTTGTTTTCTGCCAGGCAGATATGATTACAGTTACAACACAGAGAACAAAACCCACAAATCTTAATCTAGAGATCAGAATTCCTTCAAACAGTCTTTTCTAAATATTTAAAATAATTGACAATATTCTAAAATTGATAGATGTCACCAGAATTCTAGACTCTTGGCCCTCATGAGAAATCTAGCCATCAGGTGAGATTTTTTTTCATTTTCACATGGTGACTTTGGTCCTGCTCTGCTATACTCCACCCCAGGAAGTCTTCCAAATTTACACAGGCTGCCTGGATCCTATGGGAGTTTGGGTTTATAACTCCTAGTTATATAAGACAAGAAATTCAGTTAAAGCTTCAGAAGTCTTTAATGTGTTTCCAAAGTACACTGTCAATTCTGAACGTGTCAAAGAGGTCAAGATCCCACAGTCAAGTTATAAAAAACAACTAAGTAACTGAGACCTGATCTCGGCTGAACACTTTAGACTTAAGTGTTGCATGTGAAGAAAGCTGGGCCTGAAACTTGGATGTGATGGTGAAGAAGCATGTGTATAGATTAGTGTACTCACTCCACAAATATGTATTTAATTCCAGTGATACTTCAAATGCTGTTCTCTGCCCTGGGGAATATCAATGGATTCTCAGAGAAGATGCCTGGACTCAGAGAGCTCACAGCCTAGGTCACAGGTGACAAACAAAAATGGAAACAAAACATGTTGGGTGGTGGGAACTGTTCATGTGGAGATCAAAGTGCAGAGAACTCAGATCAAGGCTGGAAACTACTTCACCTTGGTGGTCACGGAAGCCATCTCTCAGAAAAGGATGTTTAAGCAGAGATTAAATGATGAGGTAGAATCAGCTTGGAAGAGGGCTGGGGACCTGATTTTTAGGGGAAAATGGAGCCTGTACAAAGGCCCTCAGCTAGGTACAGTGAAGAAAACAAAGGAAGAGGAATGTGGTTGAAATGTAAGAAGTAAAGGAAAGAAAGGTCTGAAAGGCAGGCAGCTGGCAGATTTATTTATGACAATGCTTCTCAAATATTAATCATCTAAAATGTATATAATGTAATAATATTATGTATTATATATACTATTATATATCAGTAACTACAGTACCCTCCCCCCCTCCCCCAGCTTCCAGCAAAGATAATACCTTACATAACCACACTACATTTCAAAAAAAGGAAATTGATGCTGGCAGAACACTATTTACTCAGATACAGATCTTATTTAAATTTCTCCATTTTGTACTTTTTTGTATGCATTTCTGTTAAATTTGATCATGTATAGATTGGTGTAACCACAACCATCATCACTATACAACTCTTCCATCACCACAAACAAACTTGCTCTTTTACCCCTTCGTAGTCACACTTTCTCCAACTTAACCTCTGGTAACCACTGATATGTTTTCTATCCTTCTCTCACCTTGAGAATGTTAATGTCTTGTGTAAATTGGCTCTTTGGTTTCTCTCAGCATACTGTCCTTTACTGAGATCCATCCAAGCTGCAGCATGTGCCAATAGTTTATCCCTTTTAATTGCTGAGGATGATCATGTACAGATGTGCCACTGTTTGTTTACCCGTTTACTCATCAAAGGACATTTGTGTTGCCATTACACTCCTAAAAATTACCGAAGACTCCAAATAGCTTTGATGTATACACAATATAAATGTACCAGGTGAAAAATAATCACAGGCATTTAAAAAGTTATTTATTAATTCACTTAAAATAGAAATAACAAACCCTTATCTGTTCATAGAATAACCTATTTTATGAAAAATAACTATATTTTTCAAAACAAAAACCTGTTAGAAGAGAGGTATTGTTTTTTGGAAATTAAGAAAAAGAAGAGATTTAATGTTGATAAGGTTTGATGTTAGAAATACCAAGTTTATACAAAATAAAAATTCAATTGTAAGAAGTAAATCAGAACTTTAATCATAAACCTCAAAATTCAGAGTTTACCAAGTGTTATTGCAAAAACACATCAATTGATCATCAACAAACCTAATGGGAAATTTTCATCTCCACTTTGTAGACGGGGAGATGGGTCCTGGCACGGTTCAGAAGTTTCTCTACAGTTTGCCAGCCAGTGAGAGCACCTAGGCTTCAAGTTACATTCGTTTTCTCTTACAAGTTGCATCCTTTCAACTTTAAGAATTTACCAAAGAATTATTTAAATAGAAGCTTCCCTGATACATGTGAAACATAATCTATTTGTTATAACAAAATGGATACAACTTATCTGTAACGTGTACCTATCAGAACACAGCAAAGAAAGCACAAATTATAGTCTATTGGAGTTGCCCACTCACATTAGATACAGAGCCTTAAAAGTCAGTTCACCTTTCTTAGATGCCCACAGTGGAGAGTAGAACATACCACTCCTTGTCCTCAAATTAATTCAGATCAACAACTAAAACCTATTAATGTCCCCATCAATCAAATCCATAATTTCTAGAAGACTGACTGGAGTGCTCTTTCTTCCTCAAAAGACAGCAGTGGAAAGTAGAAAGAAAAGAAGAAATCTTAATTATATATCCCCTTTTTTCCCCTCAGGACACTTCCCTTGGAACCATATTATGACACAAACAACAATAAAAAACTGTAAGTCATACAGAAGTTCACTTTCCATTTTTAACATTTGGGTTTGTGGCTTCCAAGCCTGTACAAAATTCCCAACTAAAATTCTAAATTTATGAGATCAATGTCATCAGTGCTCAGTCAATGCTGAAAACCAAGATACAGCAGATGAAGCACTGTGGAAAAGTTGTATTAATTAGAAAAAACCCACAATGCTATTTTTTAAAATAGCACTTTTCAAGAAGCATCTGCCTGTAGTGGAGAGAGATAGGGAAATGGGATAAAAAATGACTCTATTTTTCTGTTTGTGTGCCATGTCCCACGCAGACCCAGAAGCTAAGATAGTACTTTCCCTCAAGTTTGCCGGAATGCCCTGAATTATGGATCTCCAGGGTCTGTCCCAGGAGCAGTCCACTTGGAAGCTGCAGCCATCACTGTGCCTATGGTGCAGTTTATATGACTTAAAACAGATGTACTAACTTGGACTGCAACTAGTCTCTCAGAAGCCCCTTGAGCAAACTACCAGGTTTAATGCTGCAATCCTAAAGCATTCCCTAAGGCCCCTGGACTGGATAAAATAACAGGATTTATACAGATACACAGCTATCTTATGAAAAAAAAAGAAGAACTGTAAATTATACTAAAATCTGGCAGTCTTTGGCCAAAACCATGATAGCATATACGTGTATGAGTACACTGCAGTTTTATAAATGGTTTTTCAGTTGAACGTATTTAAGAATTAAAATATGTTAATTTATTTCTGTTTTCTTAAAAAAGAAATGCTTCATACTACAGAATCAACTATGAAACACTTTCTTTTATTTTAAAGGATAGATACCATTAAGTCCTTAATTGGTATCTAAGGAAGAGAAGTTTCCTCCATTCAATACACTTTCACATTTCAGCTCTTCTCTGTGTCCGCATGACCCAGATAGAACTATTCCCAGGAAAGACTCTGCCCAGTGTGGATGAGTGAACAGCTTCTGTGTATATTATAAAACTGATCATATTGTATTCACTTCAGCAACAGTGTTATATGGCACTGTGTACTTGCAAGAGAAAGGCTGACAAGCTGTCTTTACCGAGTCAGTTTTCACAACTTGCTATAAAGTTTCCCTGACTATGCTCTTTATTCCTTATTAATAAGGAATAAGCTAAGACTTAACCCCTAGGAGTTAAATTTTATGTACTTAGAACAGACCTTTACTGTTTATATCATAAATAATAATAATTGCCATTATCTAAATAGTGACTTCATAATCTTGTTTTGACTTTAAATCTATACCTCATTGCAAAAATTATCTAATATTCAGAGACTTGTACGTGCAACAGAGCATGAGGATTGAGGAAGCTGTCAGAAATAGCTACAGTCATTTCCATCAGGATAGAAACAAACCTGGCTGGCAATGAAGGACAGGCTGACATTATATAAGCAACCACTGGCAACTGTTAAGCGAGAAATATATGATGCCATTCCATACAGTTTCCACACATTATCCCATGTCATTGTCACATCAGTCCTGTGAAGGAAGGATGACTATCTGTAGTGTGAAGATAAAGAAACTAAAGCTTAGAGAAAAAATAGAGCCCCTAAGCCAGTAAGATTAAGTCAGCCAAGGCTGAGAGAACAAGGTGACATTCCTAAGATTACAGGGAAAAAGTGTCAGCACCAAAATTTGAATCTCTGGAAGTGTGACTCAAAATCAGTCTTTGACTCTATTATGTGGCCTCCTGATAGGTTCTGTGGCTTCTTCAGATGTTTTAACTAGCTTATGACTACTGCTTCCAGGCAATGGCCGAAGTGTTTGGGGTATATTAATTCATTAAACCCTCACAACAACACTGTGAGAGAGGTAATTTTATTATTCATATTTTACAGAACAGTATAATGCCCATGATCACCCATACTGAACTCTCCAGAGCCCAATTGCTGAACCATTATGTATGAAGATAGCAAAACAGAATGCAAATCAGACCCATTCCTTTGACTACTTTAAAGAGACTTAGAATGATATTCTGAAAAATAATAGGTTTTCTCACAGATTAGAAAATGTCACTGCAAAAGGACATGTCTTTATAATGATAACATGTCTCCAGAAAAAATACATTAATTCTGATCTTCTTGGAAGAAACCATTGCATACCATGTAGAGTTCTGTCAGGGGCACGCATGCATAAGTAATTATTATCAAAATTTTGAAGAACATTATCCCTTTTTAAAAAGTACACCATGTTGTTGGCCTTTCCTAATTCAAGTAAATGTGCTCATTACATAGAAAGTAGAAAATCAGCAGTGATTATAGGGAAAAACAGAACACAGTCATCTTGGGATTTAAACGTTTACCCTGCACTCCCATGTTTTTAAGGTTGACCCGAGAGCAGCATGAGTCACGCCATAGTCAGGCCTGAGAACATGCCAGGGCCAATATTTTTCTATGACTTTAAACACTAGCTTAGAAAAAGCAATCTCCTACAAAATCTCCTACAAAATTATAAAGTAGATGGTTCTTTTCCCAGTTTTTTCTGAACAACTCTCTTCTGCACTTTGAAATCTCCCAGGTCTCACATGTTAATGCATCCGTCCTGCTTTCAGTTAGCAAAAACCTAAATGCTTCTAAGTTTCACAAGTGAGAAACTCTTCTAGATTTTCTTTTCCCCACTGGGAATTCTATATGCCTTCAATACGAAAAGAAAAAAATTAGTGATAAAATTTTAGAAAAAGAGATGTGGGGTGGTGGGAGACTGCAATCACCTTAGCCCTGGAAGGGGCTGGCGTGATTGCACACACATGTGCCCCACACAGTCACAGCAATTGACTGCTTAGTCTCTGCTGAGGAACCGGGACATTTGCCCTGGAGCAGGTGTTTTCAGATGGAATGCTTTGGAGCCTGGGAGTTTCCCTGGGGCTAGCTCAGCAGTGTGAGAAAAAACTGAATGGACAAAAATCTGTGCCTCCTCTCTTATCTTGAAACAAAACATCTCTTCTTTTATCAGTTTTACATATTCATATTCTCTGGAATAGTTCTCAAATAGGTACACATCTCATAATATTCTCTTATTAAACTTGCTCTTTTCTCTCTCAAGCCTCCCAAACCCTTTCACCCTTCATTTTTTCAGCCTTTAGACTTTGTTTCTCTCTTCACTGAGAAAGTATAATCCATAGGGTTCACTGCTCTCATGTAATTACATCACCAAATTACGGTTCTCCACCCATCTTCTCCTTTCTTAACTAAGGCCAGTTCCTCTCATGTCTCCGTTTCCCATTGTTTAATTCTCTTTGCAAGGTCTTTGCTCTGTGGGTTATGCCTTCTCTTTCCATTCAGGCATCTCCCCTATTTTAAAACAACTTTCTCTTAATTTCACAATCTCTTCCAGCTACTGTCCCATTTCCATTTCTCTACTTCTTTTCAGAAAAAGGGACTGTAAAGAGTTGTAAATAGCTACATTCAACACTCTGCCACTCCCCTGATTCATTCTTCACCTTACTAAAGTCTTGCATCAGCTTCCACTAGTTCATCAACTCTTCTACACACCAAAATGATCTTTAGGTTGTTCAATTTAATTGGACGTGCTTTGATTCTTAAATTGCCAGCTTTCTCACTAGCATTGAGCATATTACTCACCCCCTCAATCTTAATATCACCCATTTCTTCATGACTAAATCAGCATAACTTCTTTATTTTCCTCTAGCCTTTCCTGGTTTCCCTGCCAAATCTCAGTGGCATCTGCCACTCTTCCTCCTCCAACCTATCTGGAAATCTTAGAATTCCCTGGTAATCAATCTTGGCCCTCTCTTCTTTTCTCTCTACATGTAATCTCCTTAGTTTGTCTCACCTATACAATATAATTTCTGTTCGAGGGATGCCAAAATTTATATCTGAGGACCAGAAAAATATATCCAAAAGCCTATGTGAGGATACAAGCATTCAAGACTTAAATTTTTAAAAATTAAAGTCCCTTACCCCTCAAAGCCTGTCTTCCTGTTCCATGAATAGCATCTCCCCAGTTGCTCAAGACAGAAAACTAAGGATCAACCTTGAGACATTACTCTCTCATACAGTTGTTGTGTGTCCCATCCAATCTATTATATACTACTATATCCACATATACTTTTTCAGTTATTTCTCCAACAGTACTGCCAAAACTTCAGCCATGACATCATCCCCTGCATTGCAAATGCAAGAATGTCCTATCTGGCATTTCCCATACACTTTTTTCCCCTCAAATCCACACTGCTAAGTGATATTCTTGAAATATACCTAGGGTCATGACAAACGTTTTTTTAAAGCCCTTTAATGGCTTTCTACTAAATTGAAAATAAAATTAGAACTAAATATGCCCACAAAATTTTGCGTGATCTGACCCCTGCCTAGGTTTCCAATCTTCCTCTCAGATCACAGCACACCAGCCAGACTGGTTTCCTGTCAGTTACTCAAGCGCACCAAGATCTTTCTCGACTAATATTTCTTTTTCTTGTAGATGCCTCAACCTGGAAATGTCTTCCCTCTACTCTTGACCTCACTCACCTCTCCTTATTTTCTAGCTCTCAGTTTAACAGTATATCCTCAGATGACTTATTAACCACCCACCTAACTTAAATTAACCCAGTATTCTCATACTACAATGTATTTATTTTTGTTTGTTTTATGTTACCTAACTAAATTATAATCTCCATGATGGTAAGAATTAGATCTAGATTTCTTTGTTACTATGTATCTAGCACCTAGCACAGTGTACAAAGGAGGTACTCAAGAATTATATGTAAGTTAATAAACAAAAAAGATTTTGGCCATTGAAAACTAATCTTTCCATTGAAGTAGACAGCCCATTCAATTCTAGTATGGGCCCTATAAGTAGGAAGTTGGAGAGAGATTTACAAAACTGTTGCCTTCATTCATGGTAAGACTGTCATCTATGCCTGAAATTCCCATTGTAACATCCATTTCTCATCACAGCGGCACTGGTCACCTCAGAGACTAGAAAGTCAGAAAGAAAGTGAGAGGTAAAGGAGAGCGAAGAGGGACATAAAAAAAAAAGAAAAAGATTCAATTTCTGCAATGGAAGCACATTTGAATTGTAAGAAATATTCTTAGTTTTTCTCTTTCAAGATTTAGTCTATAAAATACATTCCATTGAAAAGCCTATCATCTCTGCAATGAATACTTGCACACACAATCTCCATTACTGTTAGTGTTTGGAAAGACCAAATATACAGCTCCAATCTTTAGAAGAAAGCATCTTACAAACTCTAGTATCATATTTATATCTTTATATACATATATTTCATACTAGAAATAAAATCTCTCTTACTGATATATGAAGAAATAAAATGCAAGTTAGCTCTATCAATTCTGAAGCAGATTATTTCACAGCTTGTACTTTGAAACAGTAAGTCATTCAATTCTACTCTAGTGGCATGAAAGAATTAATACAATGTCAAGATGTGCCAAAACATAATCCCAAGAGAATTAGTTAGGCACTTGGAGAATCTGGTACTAAGTTTAAATCTCCTGTTATTATTACAGTTAAATTTTCTAGAATGCCTTCCTTGAAAAAAATAATAGTTTCTATCTGAAATGATCAATTGTAGTTTATGAAATGAGCCACAATTTGAGTTTTCTCTAAGGACTTGTTCCCAATGCAACTGTCCGGTACCTGTATTATTTTTCTTGCAAAAAAAAAAAAAGGCTACATGATTGCTCAAAACAAGCAAATGAATGAACAAATGGAGCTCTGTTATCTATAGTTACAATACTAAGGGTATTGCTCGAAATATCAATAATGATGAAAGAAATATGAAGAGTTTTATGTTTATTGTTTAACTTAAAGCCAAATTAATAAAAATAAGAAACATGAATGGTGTATTTATTCAACTCTTAATGTTATCCTAGAATGAGGAAAAAGAAGTAATGAACAAATTACAGTTACCAATACCTTCCCAAATTCCATTTCTTCATTCAGCAAATATTTTGAGACTCTAAGAAACACAAAGCACTCAGCTTGGAGTGAGAGGTGATGCATAGCAGAGTGCATAGGAGATACTTGTGTCCTTTCAGTCAACATGTATCATGCATGTAGTCATTACAAAAGCATCTCTTACAAGTGTCTTTTTCTGTAGATGTTTCTGGGATCGCTGATTAAGTTGCCTCATTCAAGTCTGATCAGTCTTTAATAATTTGGACAACAATTCAAGCTATCATTTGAAACTAGGCATGCATTTATATATGGTGTAATACGTAAATAAGGGAGAAGATATCCATGGTGCAATTTAAAACTCCTCTAAAGAGTGTAAACCTCAAATTGTGCTAAGGAGTAGTGACGTGATCAGACTGCAAAAAGGAGATAAATTATATGGTTGAGACTTAATCTCATGTTGACTTAAATGAGATCATTATTTATTTATTTTTATCTTAACTGTTCATACTAAATTGTTTGATCTTCAACAAGTCAAGCCTTACAGTGCTTCTGAAACCATCACTCTTCTACTCTTGAAAGAGAGGGTAAATGAGGTCAAGAGGGTTGCACCAGCACCTCAGCAACAGCAGCCCACTCAATGGAGCTGTTGCTTCTTGGTGCAGCGCTTAGATAATAACTCAGATGGTTCTAAAGTCAAGTCATGAGCACATCAGGCCAAACATGCTATGTGCATTGAGGTTTTTATGAGGGTGTCAGTACACCAACAGTCTTTACATAGTAGCAATTAAAAGAAAACTTGATTGTATTTTCTTAAGATGTGATTTGGCACATATGCATGTATTGGCATTTCCAAACCTTTAAAATGCAGTAGCCAGACACAAACGATACTGCTAACCAAACACTGAAACTTTGCATTCTTTTGATCCTTAGGCTCATCTGTGACTAATGATGGAGATAATACCATCTACCAGTTAGTGTTGCTGGGAAAAGAACATGAAGCATCTAGAAGAATGTCTGGCATTAGCAAGGCAGCCAGTAAATGGTAGGATCTAACTCCTAAACAGTTCACAGATGCTAATGTTATAGAGAAACAACTTTTTAACAACAACATTAATAATGACAGCACAATGGTAGAGTAGTAGTTGTGTTCTTTAATTGTGTGAAGTGCTTTAACAAATTTTTCTAAGAATGCTGACACCAAAAGGTAACATCATTATCCTTAGTTTACAAATGAAGAAACTGAGGCTTAAGGATACTAAGTAATCTGTCCAGCTGGTAAACAATGGGGCTTTGACCTGTACCAGGTCTGTTCTTAATTTAAACATAACCATACTGTCTCCTCCAAGCACAACCCATTCTTGAGTGCGGCCTATTATAATTCTAGAGCAAATTTCAGACACTCAGAATAGTGGCTCTATCACTAGAAAGAAAATGTAAAGCTTTCTCTCCAAAAGCTTCAAATAACTTCTTCCTTTATAATTACTCTCAACCATTAGAAAAAAAAAAAGAATCTCCCTCTTAAATTCCACCACAAATAGTACTTTGCATGTAAAAAAATTTATCATTGTTGAGATGAGTCATCAATTTCTACTGAAAGCAGGCTAATTCAACCACATAATTTGTCTGAATTTGCAACAAATATAAAAGTGTCAGCCTGGTGCCTAATGTACACCTGGCTCTGGGCTAGGCTATTGTTTGGTGAAAAAAAAAAAGCAAAGATTAGACATGGTGTCTATTCTTTTTCCATTCTCACACCTTTTTTCTGGCCTTGAGGCTCTTTGAGATACCAACAAACCTGGACCTTCCAGAATAAATGAATGAAGAGGTGGGAGGAGGATGAGATGTTTGGTATGTTCATGGTAGGGGGGCAGTTCCCTTTAATTTACACTTTTACCCACTCTGATAAGAAGTTTTTAATAATTCACAGTAATTTATAGGGTTGTGAATCATGTATTTGGAAGAGAAATATTTTAGTCTATTTTACTTAATTTTATTTGCCAAATACAAAAAGGAAGAAAAATGCACAGAAATGAATAAGCTACACAAAAATTATAAAATTTGTTTATTTTTGTCCTAGTTTTGAGAAAGTAAGTAAAATTCCTCATGTAAATTATCAAGTAATTGTTTAATGTTCTTCTTAATGAAAGTGGCTGAAAACACTGAAAATAAAATAAAATAAAATGAAAATACCTAACTTCCACAGAGGTTTTCCTCAGAGCCAGTTCTCACCGTAACACTGGGAGGCACATGCAGTAGCATGTCTGACTCACAGAAGGAATGAGACACAGAGCTCAACTAATCTGACAGTGATACACAGCTGATGATCTGCAGGGCCAAAATTTGGACGCAAGTTATCTTGAGAGTAGGTAGCCACCTGCATTTTTAACAGAATTTCTGAAAAAGATCTTGTTTCTTAACTTATACAATCTTGAAAAAACCACTAATAAATAATCAATCAAATAAAAATTTTAAGTACCATCTGGAGTAGAGAAGGTGAAATATGGATTTTACAGGATCCCAAATTTTCCTTTTGAGTGCTCTTTTCCTTCCAAGTTCTATCATAAAGAAACAGAATACCAAAAGGAAAAGTAAAACTAAGAAAATCATGTAGTTGCTCAACTTCAAACTGTCAGATGTTTAGATATTTTAATCAGGCCCCATGCTTTGCCCATAGCCAGAATATAAATGGAGGTCAACATACAGTATGTTTAAATACTTAAAATTATAAATTGTTCAATGAAACATGTTTCATTTTTCTCCCTTGAAAATATATCTTAGGTTGCTTTATTAATATTTTAAAATCTTAATTAAATGTATTAAATATTCATGATTATTACAAAATAAAACTATTTAAGGAATGCAAATTGGTTTAGCCAGTACAGAAAACAGTATAAAGTTTCCTCAAAAAATTAAAAATGGAACTGCCTTATGACCCAGCAATTCCACTTCTGGATTTATATCTGAAAAAACACAGTACATTAATTTGAAAGTCTATATGCCCCTTATGTTCATTGCAGCATTATTTACAATAACCAAGATGTGGAAGCAATCTAAGTCCATCCATAAGATGAGTGGATAAAGAAAGTGTGGTACATATATATAATGGAATACTACTCAGCCATGAAAAATCATGAAATCTTACCATTTGTGACAGCATGAGTAGACCTAGAGGCTACTATGCCAAGTGAAATAACTTATACAGAGAAACAAAAATACTATATGATTTCACTTATATGTGGAATCTAAAGAACAAAATAAACAAACAAAATAGAAACAGACTCATAAATACAGAGAACAGACTGATGATGCCAGAAGGAAGGGGGCTTGGGGAGCTGGGTAAAAAAGTGAAGGGATTAAGAAATACTAATTGGTAGTTACAGAATAGTCCCGGGGATGTAAAGCACATCAAAGAGAATATAGTGAATAATATTATAATAACTATATATAGTGCCAGGTGAGTTTTTGAAATATTGGGAGGAACAATTTGTAAAGTATATGATTATCTAACTACCATGCTGTACACCTGAAACTAACACAAAATATTGTTGAATATAAAGTGTAATTGAATAATAATTTTTAAATTAAAAATAAATAAATAATTATTTGCAAATTAGTACTTCATGTCTATCTAGTTGCCAATGTAGGCATCATGCCTCTTGAATGTTATGTCTATGAATAACATGGATTGCTTTATCTTGCAAAATGTAATATATCACACTAGATTGTTAATACCCTTCAAATCTCATATTGGAACATGAAGAGAAAGAAGCAAATGGATGCTTACAATTAATTGACAATATGTTTTATTTCAATGCAATAATCTATTGCAAAGAGGCCACCTGAGAAGAAAGTTTTGATGAGTTATTTCATCTCCTCCCTTACCGAAGCATTTCCACCATTTGAATCTTCAGAAGCAGCGTCCCTCTGCCTTTGGCAACCCACACACCTCTGGAGCAGGTGCAGGTGCAGAGGCCCTGCTAAGGACTCAGGGCTGGAGATGCCCTAAGCAGCTCCCAGAGCCTGAGTGAGCTGCGGGGCACACTTTGCCAGCACAGACCAGATGCTCACGTGAAGCTTCACATTTTCCATGTGTGTGTGTGGTTAGCTGGGCCCACTAACACTTGGGTCTAAGGGTGGTATTATTTGGAAACATATGATATGACCTTTTATTTTAACTAGAATATTAACTAAAAGCAAAGTTTCTGGAGCCACACTATAATGCTTCAAATTCATATCAGCCATGTATCGGTCAGATGACCACAAGAGTCACTTATCTTTTCTGTGCCTTGTTTTATGAGGATTAAATGAATTAATACATGTAAAATGCTGTGATGAACGCTGTCATATTGTAATTACTACATAAATATTAACCTTTTTCTTTATAAATTTAACAAGTCTGTTTTTTTCAGTTTATTATGTAGGTTGTAAAAATCCTATTTGTAATTATCCATTTGTATCTAAATCTTTCACCTGAAAGGAAAAAAAGAGTTTTTTCCTTTCTCAATGAGCAAAATTCCAAAAAAAAAATTAGAACATTGTGTGTATGTGTATATATGAAAAATCTACTTAATATTGTGAAAGTATTCCATTAATAACTTATCACACATCTCCAAGGACACTTCTCCAGAGAAGTGCTCTAAGACCCTAAGTGCTGTGCATCACTGGAAATGGGTGGTAATAATCAAAAGTACCTTGTAAAACAGCTGCTTGTTACCTCAAACACTGATTTCACATGAAAATTTTCACCGATCTACAGGAACACTACACAGGAAAACTCGTATTTTTCACTAATAAGGACTTCCTTCTTGCTGCTTGCCATATATGTCACTTATGTCAGTATCATAAAAAAACAGGTAAAATTTAAGTGAAACAACTTATGTGTCTCTCACTATGTTAATAGTCCATGTAGGACTTTACATGGCTTAATGATATAAAACATGAAGCAACCTCATAAGGGGGCTCCATGCTTATTATTTTATAGGCTGAGGAAACAGAGAAGATTAAGATCAACCATATGGTAACTTTTCTGAGAAGAGAGACTTTAGAACTGGGCTGGCATTTGAACCTGGGTCTCTAATTTGAAGCCTGTGCTTCCTCTGTGCAAGAAGGAGGGACAGCTAAAGACATGCCTATAAATTTTGGGTATCATTATGATCCACTGTTCATTATATTATGTTTTGTTACCAACTAGCTTTCTCAAATTACACAAGCTCACTAACAAGTCAAAGTCACAGGCCCTAATAAAATGCCTGCTCGGTAGTCACCTCACTTAGGCTGAGACTAGAACTGAGAACAAACTGTGGGGATTAACAAAATAAACCATGTCTATGTGAGTAATTGAAAGTATTTGGTCAGTCATCAATCTGATACACATAAATTAATGTTGTAAATATGATGCTTATATCTCCAATTATTAAAATTGGTTTGTTGCAAATTTTTTAATATTTTCTAATTTTTTTCTAGATTTACATGCTATTTTCCTGATGTGCAGAGAAATATCTAGTGACATTCTGCATAAAAGTGCCAGCTTCTATAATTCAGCGGTGCAAGCCCATAAATTCCAAAATGACAGTAGGAAAATAATGCCACAAGAAGATAAAGGAGAGGGATAGTAAAAAGTGCATAAAAATACAAATTTATTACACTAAAAATTCCTGAAGGTTCTTCCCGTGTTTTGATGCAGAATTCATAATTCTTCAGAGAAAAATGTAAACTCCTCAGTTTGTTAAACATAAGAAGATGTTGGTATGTAATGAAATTAGACAAGTGAATTTAAATTTAGACATTCCTACAAAGAAGTCCAGAATGATTGATATATATATGAAAAAAATATATATTTGGGGGAAAAATTCCTAATGCAATGATTATAAAAGAAAAAAGGGGAGGTTAATGTTTATTTAAAAAGTAACTTTAGAAGTATTGTTAAATCTTCATTTAAAAATTAAACTAGCACCACAGGGATTTTTAAATCACGCCCATATTAAAAGCGCACATTTTTGCACTGAGGCACAGAAAAAAATCCTTGATAGATGACTAAACAGCATTCAGACAATGTGCTAAGTAAGCTGTGTGATCTCCAACTTCTATGTAGTCCACTTGTAAACAAGATGAGGTAATTTCAATTTTTAACATTTTGGCACTAGTTGTTTGCAAAGTTCCTCATGTACCCATTAATTGATAGCATATGCTTACAGTTTTCAGCTCTGAAGAATGTTAGCATACTACTGGAAAACACAGCCAGACTGTATCATAACATATGCTGTTTTTGTTTTTCAGGGCCCAAATCACTACATTTGCATGGGTATAACTTCCAAATAGTCATAGCAGAAAACCTGTTTCTGTTTCTAGAAACAGGCAAAATTTGTGTTAATACTGATCTCACTCCAATGGGTGAGATATTGGAACTGACAAACAAAAGATAAAAACTCCACACTTGTTCCATCACTCAGCTAATACTGACTGCCTATTCTTTCCAAGGCATTTTATTGTATGTAGTGGATAAAGTAAAGACTCTTAGTTCTAGGCCTTTCACAAGCTTCAGGTATAGCAGTGGAGAGGAATGAAGCAAGTCTTCCTTTTGTAAGTTGTGGTAGCCAGACTTCTAAGGTGGCCCCCATGACCTACGCCTTCACATAGTCCCCTCCCCTAACTGCAGGAAGGGTCAATGAAGATGAGGGGATATCACTTCTAGAATTAGGTTACAGAATATGATAAAGGTAAAATAATTTTGCAAATATAATTAAGGCTCCTTAGCAGTTGACTTTAGATTATACCCAAAATGACTGAATCAGGTGAGTTTTTTATTAAAAGGTCTAGAGTTAAGAGATAAGCTTCAGGGACACTTTCTTGTTGGTCTTGAAGAAGCAAATGCCATATTATGGAAAGGATCATGTGGCAGAAAATGGTGAGTGGCTTCTGGCTGCTGAAGAACTTTGTACTACAACCACAAAGAAACAAATTCTGCCAACAACCAGAGGACACAAAGCCTGACAAGACACTGTAGCCCTGGCTGATACCTTAATCTGCATTTGAACGGAGGATCCAACTAAACCAGGACCAGACTCCCGAGACACCACTGTTGTGAGACAATAGATACAAGTTGCTTTAAGCTGCTAAATTGGAAATTATTTTGCAAAAATAGTAAATGAATACATGTCAGAGTAAATTTAAAATGCCCTAGAAAAGATGAAATCTTGTTAATTTCAGAGAAATTAAGACACCTTTACAGCAATCAAAAAATTCACTGCTATTAGAATAAAGCACTCTAGAGTCATTTAATAGCTGTGTGAATGTTGTCAAATAACTTATTTTTTCCTCAATTTTTTCCTTATTTTTTTTCTTCACCTACAAGTGGAGATAACATACAGAGTTTGTTGGGGTTATGTGACAAAACATATTTCTAATGCTCGGACCAGCTTCTGCCACACAGTAAGCTCTCCATAAAATACTATTGTTGTTACCATTATAATTATTATTAGTATTACCAAAATTAGTGTAATTACAGAAAGTAAAGTATGTCTGTATTGTCCACTATATACTATAGTATATATATATAGTATATAGTATATATATAGTGTGTGTGTATATATATATATAGTATATATATATAATATATATATATGTAGTCCATGGTGAAAAATATGAATGAATACATGAATGAATACTACATAATTTTTAATGGATTCATGGCAATTAGATGACTGTGATTTTGGCAGTAAGCAATACTCTTATTCATTAAAATAAAATCATTTAGCCCTTCAGAATCCTGTTCATAACAATGCCAAGGCAAGTTCTATTAAGTGAGAGCTCTCCGCACTTGAGATAAATCTTACAGGTCATAATGAAACTAGTGACTGGATTGAGATAGAAAGCCCAAGCAAAGCTTTGAAAGATTTTTAAGGATCAAACAACTGTTTGGTCATGGTTACAATGGGCATAAGAAATCATGAACCAGCTCCTCCACACATTGTCTTTTCACCAAGCCATTACCGGCTGCTCTCTCAAACTCATTGCAGTCACTTTATAAACTTCTAATTTAGCATGCATCTAGGTGGTGACTATGATCCTCCCCAGAGACCAGAGAAGACAGGTGCCCTCTCCCTAGGCTATCCCTACCCTAGGGATATTGCAAGTCACCAGTATCTTCCAGGAAGGAGCTTCTACACACATCTGGTGCCTCAGCTTTTGCATCTGCCACCTGAGGAATGAAATCTCCAATTGTCTGGCTCTTGCCAACAGTGTTTGTATTCAGGAGTCACACAAGACTGTAACAAACAAAACATCTTAATGGGCTCAAGAGCACCCCTGCAGAGCCATCTACACAGTTCCAGCATTGATGAGCAGACAAAAATGCCCAATTGCCTGGAAAGCCTAACTATGTATTTTCCCAGCTGCTGCTTCAGGGTCCAGCTTTCAACCCAGCTGTATCTCTGTGCTGACTGCAGTCTTTCTCCTTGGGACACTGATGGGCCTTGGCACATCCTCATCTACTTAAACCACTAAGAATAAAGAAGGCAGGTAGGACAATCACAGAGGTTTGAGAGACAGAGGGGAGCACAGGTGGGCCTGATTGACAAGGTCCATCTCCTACACAAGATAACTCCATCTATTTTAGAGATGACTCTCTAGAGATGGCTATTTATCTAATGCACAGAAACTAACACAGAGAGTCAATGAAGATTAAGAAACAAAGACATATGTTCCAAACAAGAGAACAAGATAAACCTCCAAACACAGATCTTCAAAAACAGAGATCAGTGATTTATCCGATAGAGATTTCCAAATACCTCATAAAGGGGCTCACCAAAGTCAGAACTATGCATGAACAAATGAGAATTACAACAAAGAGACAGAAATATTTAATTTAATTTTTAAATTATATTTTCCACTACTATTTAGCCCCCTTATAATCCCCTCCTCTCAATAATCACCACACTGTTGCCCATGTCCAGGAGCCCTTTTTACTTTTGTCTTTGTTCAAGACAGAAATACTTTAAAACTACAAAACAAGTTAAAGAGGCAGAGTACAATTATTGAACTAAAAAAATCCACTAAAAGGGTTCAACAACCTCAGGCAAGCATAAGAAAGGATCGTGAAATCAGAGATAAGACAGTGAAATTCATCCAATGAGGAGCAAAAAGAAAAAAGAGAGAACATAGCTTAAGAAACGGATAGCACAATAAAGTGGACAGAAGAAGAGAGAAAGGGTGAGAACTTATTCAAAGAAACAATGGTTGGAAACTTCCCTAACCTAGATAAAAAAAACAGATATTCAGATCCAAGAAATTCAGAGTTTCAAATAAGATGAATCCAAAGAGAACCATTTCAAGATATACTATAATTAAATTGCAAAAAATTGAAGATAAGGAGAAAATCTTAAAAGCAGCATGAGAAAAACAACTTGCTATGTATGAGAGAATTCCCCTAAGGCTGTCTGCAGATCTCTTTTTGTAAAAAAGATAAGAGGCAATGTGTGTCAGCAAGCATGTAGAGAGGAAGAAATCTTCATTAACTATTGGTAGGAATATAAATTGGTTAAGTCCTATGGAAAACAGTATGGTGATTCCTCAAAATATGAAGAGTACAACTGCCATATATTCCAACAATTCCAATCCTGGGTATATATCCAAAGGAAATGAGAACAGAATATGGAAGAGATCTGCACTCCCGTGTCCACTGCAGTGCTATTTACCATCGTGAAGATATGGAAACAATCTAAGTGTCCATCGACAGATGAATGGATAAAAAAGATACATAGATAGGTAGTGGACTCTTATTCAGCAATAAGAAAGGACAGCATGCTATTTGCAAAAACATGGTCTTTGAGCATATTATGCTAAGTGAAATAAGTCAGACAGAGAAAGACAAATACTGTATATATATATATATATGTATATATATACACTTTTATATATATATGTATAACACTTTTATGTTAATCTGAACAAAATGAACTTAGAGAAACAGACTAGAATGGTAGTTACTATATGATGAAAGGTGAGAGACAAAGGGAGATGTTGGTGAAATAGTAAAAATAGTGTAAAATAAATAAATTCTAGGGACAATGAAAAGCATGGTGATTATTGTTCACAACACTATATTCTATACTTGAAAGATGCTAAAAGAGTAAATTTTAAATATTTTCATCATAAAAGACGGTAATTGTGCGATATGATGGAGGTTTTAACTGTTATGGTGGCAATCATTTTGCAACATATAAGTTTATCAAATCAACACATTGTACATTTTAAATGTATACAGTGTATATAGGTGGACACACCGTACCTCCTCGCACAACCAAGATTAGAACAACAATAATTTACAAATAGAATATCAGTCAGAACTGATAGAAGATTTATCTGAATGGAAGTCGGACAGCCAAGAATTTGAAGTAGACCCGTACACCCAGACTGATAGGAGACAACGAGCTGGTGGGCGCGGGGCTGGCGCAGGTCGGCGGCGCGCAGAGGTCGGGGAAAATTTGGCACGAAATTGGTGCGACAGCCTTCCGGGGCGCAAGAACACAGCAGTGATCCCTGAGTACACAAGCTGCGGCTGGCGGACCCAGTGAGGCAGCGATTGTGGACCAGGGCAGAGCTCGCAGCCCAGAAACCCAAAGAAGGGTCTGAGCCCAGGAGAACGGAACTACCGCCATTGTTCCCTCCTGCTCCCACCCCCGCCCCCGCCCCCACATATAACGTCACAATCTAGCGACAGGGGTGCCCAGCCCAGGTGAACACCTAAGGCTCTGCCCCTCACCGTAACAAGAGAGACCAGACCGGAAAAAAAAAAAAAAAAAGGGAGAGATAGGGAAAGACATAAGACATGTTTCCAACAGAACAGATCAGTCCCCCAGGACTCATCCTTTTGAGCGACCAAGAAATAGCCAATCTATCAGACGCACAGTTCAAAACACTGGTGATCAGAAAGCTCACAGAATTGGTTGATTATGGGCGCAATTTAGATGAAAGGATGCAGGTTACCATAAAAGAGATGCAGGAAGATACGCGGAGGAGAGCCAATAGTGAAAGGAAGGAATCTGAGTCTCAAAACAATACAGTGGACCAGAAGGAAGATAGAATCAACCAAGCAGGAAAGCATGATGAAATAAGAATTCAAAAAATCTAGGAAAAGCTTAAGAGCATCCAGGACAACTTTAAATGTTCCAACATCCGAATTATAGGGGTACCAGAATGGGAAGGGGAAAAGCAACAGACTGAGCACGTATTTGAACAAATAATAAAGGAGAACTTCCCCAATCTGGCAAAGGGAACAGTCTTCCAAGAAATCCAAGAAGCTCAGAGAGCCCCAAAGAAGTTGGACCCAAGAAGAAACACAGCAAGGCACATCATAATTACATTAGCCAAGGTAAAAACCGAAGGAGAGAATCCTAGAAGCAGCAAGAGATAAGGGGACAGTCACCTACAAAGGAGTTCCCATCAGACTGTCAGCTGATTTCTCCAAAGAGACCTTACAGGCAAGAAGGGGCTGGAAAGAAATATTCCAAGTCATGAAAGACAAGGAACTACATCCCAGATTGCTCTATACAGCAAAGCTCTCATTTAGAATGGAAGGGAAGAAAAAGTGCTTTTCAGATAAGGTCAAGTTAAAGGAGTTCATCATCACCAAACCCTTATTTTATGAAATGCTAAAGGGACTTACCTAAGAAAAGAAGATAAAGAAAAGACATGTATAGTAAAAGGACAGCAAACTCACAATTATTAACAACCACACCTAAAGCAAAACCAAAAGAAACTAAGTAAACAACTAGAACAGGAACAGAATCACAGAAATGGAGGACACATGGAGGGCTAGCAGCAGGGGGTTGGGAGGAGGAGAGAGGGGGAAAAGGTATAGAGAATAAGCAGCATAGAATGTAGGTTGAAAATTAGATAGGGGGAGGGCAAGAATAGTCCAGGAAATGTAGAAGCTAAAGAACTCATAAGTATGACACATGGACATGAACTAAAGTGGGGGAACGTGGGTGGGAGAGGGGGTACAGGGTGGAGGGGAGAGAAGGGGGGAAATGGGACAACTGTAATAGCATAATCAATAAAATACATTAAAAAAAGAAAAAAATGTATACAGTGTTATATGTCAATTATACCTTGATTAAGCTGAATAAAGTGGAACAAATAAAACAAAATAAATTTACTGCAGTGATGTTACAGAATTCTGATCATAGCTCGGTGATGGCAGCATCTATAAGGTTAATTGTTTGGTCTATTTGCATTTTTGTTCACCTTTCAATGGCAAGAAGATGGTAAGGGTTTTAGGAAAGATTCCAAGAGTAACTAGGATCTCAGGATAAAATATTTTTATAGCAACCAAAAAGAAAGAAGGAATAAAAGTAAAAAAAAAAAATCCTTAACCATTACATACATTACTAAAAATGCTTTTCTATCCTAGTGCAAATAGTTTCAACTCAATAAACATATTGCTTCCTTTTATTAAGTAAAATCTATGAAAGGAAACTTTCCCCATGGTGGTTATTATTTAAAAGAACAAGAATTCTAGCTATCTAATAATATAAAAATGACTACAGAATATATAACCATACAAACAGCATGATGCCTAAGAGACTCTATGTTTATTTTTTCCAATTCTTAAAATTCCCATGAAGGAGAAAATAAAATTTTACACATGAACAGCATTAGTAACAAATCCATCCTACTGATATCTGGTTATTTATTATTTTTTCATTAATGGTGAAATTTCAATCTCCACCATGCTAGGTTCTGGATAAATTAAACAATATTCTACTGAAAGAAATTCAACCTGAAGGAAAAATGAAAAATGCTCCTAATGACAAAGACAGGGCAAATTTTAGACATAAGCTCACTCTACAGTTTAGTTAAATTAACCTGTCTAGGAGTTACAGGTAGACAGAGTAAAAAATAGGTGGCTTCTTGAAATATATCTCTCTAATATGGATCTTAAAATATAAGATCCATAATTAAGTAGGAATTATGAAATGAATCATGGTCACAAGACTTGGTAACACAATTCAGGCATTTAAACATGTATTATTATTGCATCTTTAAGAAGTAGTGTGTAACCTGTATAATTTATTAGAAAAATATACTTCCAGAAATTTCTGATCTTCATACTAAGGATTTTACTGGTCATATTAATTACAAATCATTCTCAAAAGGAATGCAATACCAATGTGCCTTTCAGTCAGTTTTTGTCATCTGCATGTCTGTCATTTTATAAAATTATAAATGCAAAATATTATATTTCCTAGGTAATTCAATTAATGAAAACAATACAAAGCATGATTTGTAAAGTGAGATTCCATGTTGCGATTTTGAAAATAAATAATAGGACTTATAAGTGATAAAGGCCTTAATTCAGTTGGATTTTTGACTGGCACTGACATCATTGTTTAGAAGGAGCACCTTAAAATTTAATTTTATGTGGGAAATTATCTATATCAAAGATTATATGAGTTCCCCCCAAATCAAGCAGGTGTTATTAATTCATTTCTCTTTCATTAAAACAAAACAAAGCAAAATGATTGAGCACCTTTTTTTTTTGCCTGACACTATAGTAGGCACTAGGGATGCCATGTCCAAGGCAAAGCTCCCACAGGAAACCATCCTTTCCATAGTGTAACTTGCTGGCCAGTCTTTGAACACAATTATAGAACATGGCAGAATATAATAAGGAAGACACTTGGCAAGTATACTAAGGGAGAAAGAGGGAAGGAAGGACATTTATTGATTGGTTCATTCATTCCCAGGAAGGAAAATCAAGAATGACTTTAAGAAGTAGACAACTGTACTTGAACAACAATAAAAAAAAACAAATAAAAAATAAAATAAAAGGATAGAATGGAGAGATATATATATATATATATATATATATATATATATATATATATATATATATAAAGAAGGAGGTAACATTACACAGACTGTGGAATTGAAAAGGGTTTGGGGATGACAAAGTATAGGTCAAAGACGCTCCCTACTAATATTTTTAAACAGAAATTACACAAAAAACAGCAGGTGTTTAAAAGCACAGAGAAAAGAAAGAGCAAGGTCTTTTCAGGGAGAAGTAGTCAGCTATGACTGACATGAATATTCTATGCTAGGGAAGGCGAATGTGCTGTGGAGGTCCTTCAATGCCTCCTGTGTAATGTGAGATTGAGTTGGAAGAGAATTCCAACCCAGAGCTGTTCCATGGTCCCTCAGAAGTTTACCAAGACAGAATAAGTTCTCAATTCAAAGTGGCATCAAATACATATTTAAACAAGTTTCTCACAAAGTGTATTTCCAAACTGAAGAAGGACAGCTCATACTTGACATGAAAAAAGAAAACAATCTGTTTTGCATTAAATTACAACACCTAGTCTAGAAAATTTATTTCTAAGTGATAACTCCACATCTTCCTCTTTAGAGGTTTCCAAAATTTTGTACACTGAGATTGCCGAATGTTCCTGCTATTTCTCCACACCCCACATCACTTTTCCACTGATGAAAAACTTTCCCAAGTTTCTCACCAAATTTGGGAAATTCTATCTGTGAGGATTAAAAATCCAAGTAAATTAGTCAATTGTTTATACATGCTACCAACAAATAAATATAGGAACATTTATAAATACTGAATAAAACTCTGTCAATCCAGATAAGAGTTTTGAGAAATAATGGAACATTGAGAAATAATGGAACATTTTCTTTCTCTGGGCCTCATGTACCTTAGCAGTGAAATGTAGGAACTACTGATGTTCTGTAAGGTACCACTCAGTTGAGAGAGTCATAAATTCCGCAACACCTTCTATCATCCATGGCTAAAAGAAGGCTTTGATCCATTCTTCCTGTTTTCATTAGAAATTTTGCTGCATCTTTTTTTTTTCCCATTCCAGGTAACATTGTTCTTTACTCCTTCTTTGTATCTGAGAGAATCTGAGGCCTAAATTCATCTAAAAGATAAAGGGGGTAGTCATGTGCAAAATTACCTATTTTAAATCAAGCTATGGCTACAATAAAATGATTTTAAAAATCCTGAAAAGCAAAGAGAGACACCTGCATTGAGCATGTCTGTCTTAGTGGAATCCAGAAAAAACACAAAAGAAAGCTTCTTCAAACAGAAATAAGTCTGAAAACTTTATCCTCACATCAAGTGGGGCATCAAGGTTCAAGAGAGCAGCCCAAGGGAACCAATGTTTTGACATGGGATACGACCGAGGTTTCTCAGTTCTATGGAAACATTTGGAATTTTAGAATTACACACTGAAAAACTTCAAAAACAAAAACTTACAGAATCCTGCCAGTGTGGAATCATTTCTTATTACAGATGAAAAATGGACAAAGCTTAAGAGTCCCCCCCACCCCCGCCGCCTTGCAATGGCTTTTTCCAAGGCCTTGGGAGACGCCCTAGCCATGTATTTACCAAGTAATATGTTTTGGTACTATTTTAAAAGCAAGATGTTTTGAATGCAAATGGATTCTTTCTATTCTTTCTTATGCTCCATCAGCCTCTCTCCCTTGTGTGAGGTGATAATGGAGTGTGTAGAGGCATTGTGAATTCTGCTAAGGAAAGTTGGGTTGAAAAAACATTTAGTTTGGGTTTAATGGGCTGCATTTATGTGATTCACAGTCATGTCCTGGTGTTGTCAAGTCATCACCAATGTCCTAGTGTAGGAATAGTTTCCAGAAATATTTTACTACTTCCTCTGCCTTCTGTCAGGACATGGAGTTGCAAAGCCAGAGGTTCTGCAGAGATATGGAAAACGTCCTCTGATACCAGTTACCAGGGAATCAGTAGTGGAAAAGAAGCAAGGTTTAAAATGTATGAAGTCAGCAGCTGGACTATGAAATTAATCTTTAATGTTTCAGCTCATATATAAAAGACACTTGATGGAGGTGTGCAACAATCTTAAAAATTTGAATGACATGCCTAACAAAAAGTTGTGAAGCTAAGAGAAACTTTTCCAAACTACTAATAAATGAAAAGATAAAAATTTGTTAGCCATACTAGAAGAAAGACTGCATGACTTTTGTCTTTTTTCACAGAAAATGACATATAAAAGCATGGTCATATGAAGAGACTATACAGGGGACCTAGTCTAAAAGATAAAAAAGTATTATAAAGATATGTCAGCCATTTAATTAATAATAAATTATATATTATTTTCTATCTTTTCAGATATCAGTGGTACTTATTTGTGTTTTTGTTTGTAATTTGTTGTTCTTAATTCTCTCATTCTAAATACATATTCACTATCACACCTACATTTGTTTTTTTTCTTTCTTTCTTTTAATCCTCATCTGAGGATATTTTTTCATTGCTTTTAGAGAGAACAAGGGAGAGAGGGAGTGAGGGAGAAGAAGGAGGGAGAGAGAAAAGAGAAGACACTGATGTGAGAGGGAAACATCGATCAGTTGTCTCCTATATGCCCCCCAGCAGGGGATCAAATCCACAACCCAGGTATGTGCCCAAACAGGACATCAAACCCTCTACTCTCTGGTGTACAGGGAGATGCACCAACCAACAGAGCCACCCAGCCAGGGCTGATTTTACTTTTAAACAGAGCTCTCCAAATTGTATAAGCTTGCACCCATACACAACCTGGGTTACTCCTTGATCTCGGATCAGTTTATGGTTCGCATTTCTTGGGGTAATTTCACATAAGAAAATCTAGATGGGTAGTTTTAAAAATAATTGTTATGCCTATTTAGATGATACAGGAGTTGAAGAAACAAAGACATTCATACATTTCTGCCACCTTCTGCTCAGTGACAAGTCAATTAATAAACACTTTCAGAAAAGAGTATTATTCCTGGGCCTGAGATGCGGTACAGGTTCTCCTGGCTGGGCTGGGCTGGGCTGGTGAGCCCACGCTATGGGCCAGGAAGGAGGGAAAAATAGCATCATGTCTGGTAAGTGCCTGTCTGTGTTCACTTTCCATGGCTGCCATAACATCCTATCATGAACTTTGTGGTTTAAAACAATGTAAATGTATCCTTATAGTTCCAGAGGTTACAAGTCCAAAATGGGCCTCATTGAGCTAAAGCCAAGGTGTCAGCAGAGCTGCAATCTCCTGGAGACTCTAGGAGAGCCTCTTCCAGCTTGTAGTGCCTTCCACCTTTTTTGGCTCCTGGCCCTCTTTGTCTCACTCCAAAGCCAGCAACATCAGGCCAAGTTCTCATGCTACCATCTATCTGCCTCTCAATTTTCTGACTCCTTCTTCCACTTACAAAGATCCTTATAATTACATTGTGCTGCTCAGGTACATCAAAGCTATCTCAAAAATAGCTGATGAACAACTTTAACTAGAAATTAATTAACCCACTCATGGACATTTAAACTACAGGAGTGGTGTTTTTGTGAAGTGAATGATTTCCTTCTAATCTAACAAACGGAACTGGTGACACAAAGTAAGAACACATATCACCACTGTTTTGAAATCTCCTGCTGCTTTTCAAAAAGTGTATTTCATTGATTATCCTATTACAGTTGTCCCACTTTTTTCTCTCCTTTATCGCCTGGCACCCCTCCTCCCTCCAGCATTCCTCCCTACTCTTAGTTCATGGCCATGGATCATACATGTAAGTTCTTTGGTTTCTCCATTTCCTATACTATTCTTAATCTCCCCTCGTCTATTTTGTACCTACTATTTATGCTACTTATTCCCTGTACCTTTCCCCCATTCTCCCCAATCCCCTCCATGTTAATAAGCCTTCATGTGATCTCCATTTCTGTGAATCTGTTGCTGTTCTAGTTGTTTGCTTAGTTTGTTGTTATTTTTGTTTTTTAGGTTTAGTTGATTGTTGTGAGTTAGTTGTCATTTCCCTGTTCATAGTTTTGATCTTCTTTTTCTTAGATAAGTCCTTTTAATATTTCATATAATAAGGGCTCAGTGATGATGAACTCCTTTAACTTGACCTTATCTCAGAAGCACTTTGTTGGGAACTGCCCTGCCCTGCTTGGTTTCAAAAGCTGTAACCCGCCATGGGTAAAGTTGAGTAAAAAGACCCTGGGACCATAAGCCACTAAGGAGACAATGCTTATCTTCCTGGCAGAAGAACCACTTCTGCCCTCTTTACTTCACCCTGCTTGGCCCCTGGAGGATGGCTGGTTAGCCAATGATGGGTTAGATTCCTCAAGGGAGGGATGACCTAAGACAGGCATGGTCATGATGGGGCCAACAGGAAAAGATTTGGAAGACTATAGAAAAAAGGAGTGATGGATCCTCACCCCTCAGCTTTCACATAGCCTGAGTCCTCATTCCATTTGTAAGAAGTGTCCTAATCTCTTGGGGGCTTTACTTCCCCCACCTGACTTAAGCCTGAAATAATGCCAGAGGGTGGTACAGCCCTGGGCAGGAAAGGGTGAGTTCTCCAGGCTGATCAGGCCTAAGAAAGAATGCATAAAATATTGTGAAGTCAGCTTTGCTAAGAATGCACTCAATTTAAATGATAAAGGTCCAAGCATAAAATGAGTTAGCTTCCCAAAGTTTTTTGGCCCTTCAGCTATCTGACCCTGACTCAGAATAAGCCTGCATAGTTCTTTGAATGTTATCTATTATTTGATCATTACTGCCGGATAATGACTGATGAGCTTTACCTGTATTCCTGTGCAAATTGAAACCAATAGAAACCCATTGAAGAACAGGCTCAAGACCCTTCTCCTTTGAGAGACTGGCCACTTTTCCTCCCCAAGCAGATCATGTCTTGGTAGACTTATTCTCACCCATGGTGGATGGAGGCATTCTTCTGAACAAAGCTCCCCCATAGCACTTTATCTGCCCTTCCATTCTAAATGACAGCTTTGCTGGAGAGAGTAATCTTGGATGTAGGGCCTTACCTTTCATGACTTCCTCTCCACCCCAGCTGCCTGTCTCTACCCCATCTACCAGTATGGATGAATGTTTCTTTTTTAACTCCTTGGTTGTTGGACTACCATACAGTTTGATTTTCTGGTTCTTTTTTGTTTTTAAATTTGTTATTGTGGTTCTTTTGGTTGTGCAAGGCAGCAAAGCATCTCTACCTATGCTTCCATCTTAGCCGAAGTCCTGCTTTTCATTAATAAAAAATCTTTCCATCCAATAGATTAGATTTTATTTTTTAAGTTATTTTTATTGTTGATACCATAACAAAGTCCCCCATCCCTTCCTCTTCTGCCAAACACTCCCCCCTGCCTTTCCCACACTGTTTTCTGAGTCCATGGGCTTTGCATACATATACTTTGTCTAATTTCTTCCAGGCCCCCTGACCTCTCTTCTGAGATCTATCAGTCTGTTCCATGTGTCCATGCCTTTGGTTTTATTTTGTTTATCAGATTATTTTGTTCATTAGATTTCACATATGAGTGAGATCACATAGTATTTGTCTTTCTCTGACTGGCTTATGTTGCAGGTCCATTTATGCTGTCACAAAGGGTAACAGATTAGATTTTAAAGAAAAAACTGAAAGTTTAATTTGACTGTCAACAATGCAAAAACATTCCTTTTTTCCTTAGGCACCTTAACATCCTTTTTAATGCAGGTGACTACGTGAATAAATACCTTTTTGGAATTTTAATGTAGAGGAGTTGTTGTCACTAAATCAAACTTTTAGAAACATCTGTTATCTATTGTGAGCACATTTCTCTGAAGAAAAGTTTATAGTTATCCAAAATTATAGAAATTCATAGTTAGGAAAATATATCTCAGAAATTATCTGAGCCCTGGCTACCCAAATTACCTGTGGTGAAGAACTAGGTTTTTCCTTTTTAATTTTCAATCTGCCATTGACCAGTAAGTTTGTAAAACTCAATGAAAATAAGTCACTATTAAATGAAATAATATAAAAAGTTAAATATATAAGAACATAAGCTCTAATTTTTAATTATTAGATTTAACAGACAAAATTCTGGAAAATTATGTAAAATTTATAACACGTACTCTCAATTTCTGTACTTACCTCATAGCTGAGTTAGTTCATCAGTCATTAGTGGTCCACAAACCAGACCTGGAGTGGCACTGACATAGTCCCCTTGTTTTATCGAAGAGCAAAGTGAGAACCATAATAATTTCTCTCTCTCGAGCACTGATTACATACTGAGCATTGATCTAGATTCTTCACATATTTTATTTAGTCCTCAAAAAATCCTTTTTAGGTAAACAACAGCCTCATTTTACAAAAGAAGTAACTGACATCGATAAATGTGACACATCTGATAACAGCAGCGAACCCTGGGATATCCAAGTATCTTTATTCTGCTCCTATGTGGTCCCTAAAAGACAACTTTCAGTAAGTCAAATTTGTTCTTTTTTCCAGCTAACCAAAGGCTTACAAAAAAATCCCTTAATTTCAGTTTTTATACTATCAATCTTAGATTTTATACAACTTGGAATTGTACCTTGCTCCTGATGATTTTATAGATATAAGAGAAGCATGGAACAAGAGATCAGATGCAGAAAAAAGTAATACAGAAGGAAAAATTACTATTAGTCCAAGCTGGGGCACATACTGACAACAGTTGTTGACCCTGTATCTCTGACACACTCTACACAGCTGTGTTTATATATTTTTTACTTGTAATGTTAATCTCAACAAATTAAACCATTGGGGAGTTTGGGGACTTTTGTAATTTCTCTCTCTCCTTTCAAGAATATTTTTTTCTGGGAACTTTCATGATATTTATTAAATGAATGTTTATTTATCATGATATTTATATTTATGATATCATGATATTTATCATGAATATTTATTAAATAGGATACCCTATTATGGAAATAATTCACTTTGTCTGTAAAAACCCATAAACAAATACAAACATAAAATAAGTAAAAAACTATCATCATAGCACTTGAAAACTTTTGACCATAAAAGTGATTATTTGATACCTGGAAACTAATGTTCTGGTTCTAATTATTAGCCTAGGTGTGGTTTTCAATAATGAGGTATTTTTTCCTATGAAATAGCCTTTGAAAAAGAAAATGAATTTTATATTCCTTGTCTGTGTATAAATAGCAAATAGAGCACCAGGGATATTATCTAGACAATTCAAGTAAAAAAGTTCTTGAAATGTCTAGTTAATTGCCTCAAACCACTGCTTTATGTGTCTGTGGAGACACAAACATGGTTGCGTAGTGAATGCTAAATAGTGAGTATGAGCATCTATTATTAACAAGTGTTCCATCAATGTTTAAAGCTAGTAAACTATGAGTCAATAATCTCCTGAAGTCATGAATTCAACTAATTAAATATGTTTAAAGTGAAATTTATTTGTCTTTATTTTGAATTCATGAATTCAAAGGAAACATAAATAACTTGTTAGCAAAGCTTATAATTTGAATGCAGAAACTTTGAAGGTTTTTTTAAAGATTTTATTTATTTGTTTTTAGAGAGAGCAGAAAGGAGGGGAAGAGGGAGAGAAACATCCATGAGCTGCCTCTCCTGCACCTCCAACCGGGGACCTGGCCCGCAACCCAGGCGTGTCCCTGAGTGAGAATCAAACCGGTGATCTTTTATCTTGTGGGATGATGCCCAACCCACTAGGCTACACCACTCAGGGCTGAAAGGTTTTTCAAACATCTTTTGTTTTTTATTCACCTGTATTCCTTTGTCATATTCCTCCTAAAATTTGTTATTTCTCTAACACTACTTTTTCCTTTCCTTTTTTTTTGTTTAAATATCTACTGTAGGTATTGGATGCTCACTCCAGAAATCCAAGAAACATAATATAATATTTGCTTCCAGTTGGCCAGGCCCATTAGCACAGTCCTTCTGTACCTATTTACTATATTTGATTTTGTGGTTTTTCCTCTTTGCTTGGGGAAAGCCAAACCAATCCACCAAGGCTTGATTCAAAGACTGATCACTGATTTATTTGCAAAGAGTCACAGATGCCGGGGAAACAGTAGTGAAAAGGTTGTACTTATTCACAGAATTGACAATTCATACCTAAGAAAGGAGATAGTGCACTGCAACTGCAACCGTGGAAGAGTTCAAAGTCCTTAAGGACCGCCAAGATGAGACAAGGTAGAGGGATTCTGCAGAAGTGTGTGTGAAAGATCTACATTAGCAACAATCAGGCAATATTTGAGGAACTGAAAACTTTCATCTAAAGGCTGTATGGAGGTAAAAGAGAACAGTGCATGGAGCTGGATTATGAGGGACCCACAATGGTGCAGGCTGGAGGTCATAGGAGCTTAGACTACCACGGTTGTAGTGGGAATGGAGAGAGAAAGCTTTGGAAACTATTTAGATATAAAATAGAGTTTATTGAGAGATAAGATACAGGAAGGGAAGAATCAAACAGGCCTGTCAAATATCAAGAGAAAGTGGTTGGCTGAATGGTATAAGATACAAAGAGAGAAGAACATAATTGGTAGAAAAAAATAATTGTTTTTTTTTGTCATGCTGAATATACATGATGTGCTGAAAATCACATGATAATAGTGAAATGTGCAAGTAGAGGTGTCCAGTAAGCAGTAAGATATAAAAGCTGAGCTGAACAGGAACACCTAGATATCAATAATAAACAGATGGTAATTGCAGGGATGAGCATTAATAAGATTACCCTTTAAAAAAGTGTGCAAGGTGGAAAGAGAAAAGGGCTTAGACAGAATCTTGGAAAAGAGTGAGCTTAAATTTATCAAACCTTTTCCTATATTAATAGTGCTTTCAAGTGGACTGTACTAGGCTCCAAAAGCTGTTTTCCCATGTATTTTTTTGTAGCTCAAGCCAATTAAAGGCCTTACCTTTCCCTCCCTTCTCATCTCAGCAACAGAGGACCTCTGTGCCAGTCTCCTCCAGCACAAATAGAGCAAGTACAAAGGGCCAAGAGCACAATAAATACCAATATATTTTAAGAGTTTTCAGGAGGGGGGAAGGGTCATTTTGCACATTCAGCTGTTAAGTCAGAGCAATTTGTAGGCAATTCTAGGAGGTACATTCCACTTTAAGGCATGAAAAGGCTTTCTGACTATTAAGTGAACAGCTGTGAAAGGGCTATATGGGACAGTGCCGAGTCCTCTTCACTAGAAATCCTGCATCAACAGCCATTGGAGTGGTCACAGATGTCCATGAGTGGAAGACTAGCAGAGAGTGTTTAAAGCCCTCATCTTCAATACATGTAATTGTTATAAACGTTTATATTCATTAAACCAGCTGTGTTCATGTCCATCTGTTTCTCATTTATTCAGAGAAGATTAATAAAATTTATTTTATTTATCGAAGTGGCTAGAAAAAGTTGAGATGCTTTTTATTAGTTTAAAGCAAAGTTTTGACAGACAAATGTCATTGTTTTGATGACCTAATAAACCTTTCTCAGTATTGGCTCTAGTCTATACCATACCCTTTAGTAAACACTCTATGAAAATGAAGATTTTTCTCTCCAAAAAATCGGAAGTCTACATGCAGTCTTTCCTATTCACACAGACGATTCATGAATTTAAAATAAAAAATCTTAAAGAGTCCAGACAAGTCAGTAAAATAACTTTTCATGCATCATCAAGTAGAAAATAATGCAATCATTGAGCTAGTATTTATTGTAAATTAGAGGAGTCAGAAACATTAATTTTCATTTTATAATTGCCTTTACTATTAAAATTTCTACAACAAAGAAACACTCTGACATTTTCATTACCAAACTCTTAGAATTGACTAAATAATTCCACTTTCATCTGTAGGCAGTCCTGCTAAGTTACAAGAAAAGCCAGAACATTTAAAGTAGTCATGGGAGAGAGGAGCAGGTATGAAGTTAATAGGTTATTAATGAGCCTTGAGGATGGTCGGAAAACATGCCTTCCTCACAGAACAGCACAGAAGTCAAGAAGCATGTACTTTGGCATCTGAATTTCCTGCCCACCAGCTATTTGACCTTGGACAAATTAACCTTAATAAATTCAATTATCTTTTAATAGAACTAAATATATATTACATGGAATTGTTTTCTGAATCAAATAAAATAATATATATAAAGGGTTGCATATAACAAAATATTCATGTGCATTTTTATTTTTATTCTTATATTATATTATACTAGGGGGATTTCTATCTGAAGTGTTTGTGAGGAATTTCAGTGTTTGTTTCAGATTTTTTAAAATCAGCCATATGAAAATTATCAGGGAGATATTTACTCTGAAATAGTAAATATATATTAAATATATTTGACCAATGTTCAAATAAAACCACATGATATTACCCCAAAATGTTTATTGTTTATAGACTCTCCTCTATTAATAATATTTTAAGAATCACTCAACCACCAACATACACCATACACAAAAATAAACTCAAGATGAGTAAAAGACTTAAATATAAGTTGTGACACCATAAACATCCTAGAGGAGAACATAGACAGGGAAATTTCAGTTATTCCACACAGCAATATTTTCACTGATATGTCCTCTAGAGCAAGGGATATAAAGGAAAGAATAAACAAATGAGACTACATTCAGTTAAAAAGTTTCTGCATGGCTAAAGAAAATATTGGCAAAATGAAAAGGGAATCAACCATATGGGAAAATATATTTGCCATTGATACCTTGGACAAATTTCCATCTCCAAAATATATAAAGAACTCATGTGACTCCACACCAGGAAGACAAACAATCCAGCTAAAAAGTGGGCAAAGGACCTGAACAGTCCAAGGAGGACATGCAGAGGGCCCAGAGACTATGAAAGGATGCTCAGCATCACTAGCCATCAGAGAGATGCAAATTAAAACCACAATGACATACCACTTTATACCAGTCAGAATGGCCATCATAAACAAATCAACAAACAGCAAGAGAAAAAGGAACCCTAGTGCACTATTGGTGGGAATGCAGACTGGTGCAGCCATTGTGGGAAACAGTGTGGCATTTCCTCAAAAAACTAAAAATGGAACTGCCTTTTGACCAGACAATTCCACTGCTGGGACTATACACTAAGAATCCTAAAACACCAATTCAAAAGAATCTATGTATCCCAATGTTCATAGCAGTGCTATTTACAATACCCAAGTGCTAAAAGCAGCCTTGCCCATCAGTAAATGAGTGGATCAAAAAACTGTGGTACATTTACATAATGGAATACTACACAGCAGAAAGAAAGAAGAAACTACTACCTTTTGCAACAGCATGGATGGAACTGGAGAGTATCATGCTAAGTGAAATAAGCCAGGTGGTGAAAGACAAATACTATATAATCCCACTTATAAGTGGAACCTAATCAACAAAACAAACAAGCAAGCAAAACAGAACCAGAGACATGGAAATAAAGAACAAACTGACAGTGACCAGAGGGGACAGGAGAGGGTATAATAGGGGAAGAAGGGGAAGGGTCAAGTCAAGAAACCTGTATAAAGGACCCATGGACAAAGACAATGGAGCAGGGGAGGATTGAATGTGGGAGGTGGGGGATAGGTAGGGAGTATGGGTAGGGGAGTGGGTAGAGTAATGGGCGAAAATGGGGACAACTGTAACTGAACAACAATAAAAATTAAAAAAGAGAAGTTACATATTGTTACATTACTGTGTATTTGCAAGTGATTTCTCATAACAGCACCAAAATTCTCATAATTTTATATGCAAAAATATTAAACTCCCTATAATTTTGTTAGAAAATGTACAGTATGAGTACTCCTGATGCTGACATTTGACAGTGGATAAATTGTTCGTACAATGACCAACAGGCACATTGTCACTATGCACTTAAGGTGCAGGGTACTCATTTCAGAACCTCAAATAACAATGGCACCATTACAGAAGGCAGGCATTCATAATCTCATGCATATCATACAATGAGGACTAATAGTCAAAGACTGAGAGTACAGCACCAAAGAACGACCAAGGGCATTGATTGTGGAAGTGGGGGTTCCAGGAGGGAATGCTTTTCCACCACTCCTGATGTTTCCTTCCATGTATAGAGAGCTCCACGAGTGAGATATTCCTAGCTTCTCACTGAGAAGCAGAGTATAAAGGACATGGGGATGTTTCCTGTCTCACTGATAAAACATGGTATAGGTCGATCATACCTCTGTATAGGCTATAGCATCCTAATTAAAGGAAAAGAAGAGAGTATAAAGGTGGCCTACATAAAAAGGAACAAATCTATGAAAAGGTGCTGAATAGTTTAATTTAAAACTTGTGCCCAAAGTTCCACTCAGAGAGCAGATTTCCTTATCCTTGGCCCATGGCCACGAAATGCCAGTGGTACCCCCTTCTTCAGAGCAACCAAAGCACCCTGTATCTTCAAAAATCTTGAACATAGTAGTATCACCCCTCATCTAAGGCCCTTTGGTACATTAAAAGCCTGGCACAAATAGATGACTACATGCATGATTAAGAATGTATTTATGCTTTCTTTTATAAGCCTGCCATAAATAATAAATAGTGATTCAGAAGAAGCTATAGAATTATTTTGGAATGAGAAGAATCTCTTTTGAAATTCTGGCTTCTCTTGAGAAATTTAATTTATTGAACCTAAAAGAGGGCAAAAATCATATATTCCTGGAAGATTTTCAGTGAGTATTATGTGAGATAATGCACATAGATAATATACAGAAATTTCTAGCATTCTCATACCACATTAAAAATGTTCAATGAATGGTGTCAGTTATTATTATTGATTTTTATGTTGTTATTGTTGCTTATAATTCTTAATTACAATGCTGCATTCAGAGATTACATTATTCTATGAAGACCTAGAAATGTAAATTTTAAACATTTGGTGACTCAGCAGAGTTTCCAAATAAATGCTGTGACCACCAGTTTTACAGTGTGCATTGAAAATATTCTGCAGGTGTATCTTCAAAAGTTTAGAATAAAGTGGAAACATGCATAAATCTTAAAAACATAAGAGATGCAGAAAAGTTCAAGGAACCTGGCAAGGCACATGCAGAAAAGCCATCTCCAGGTTGAGCTCTATATTTTTCCAGCAACTAAGGCCTCACTTTGTCATTCCATCTTTTTCCTTTGTTTGTTTGCTTTTCATTTCTCCTTTGGACAACTTCAAAAGATTTTATTTTTAAATTTTTCTAGGTAGCATAAGGTGGCAGCTGTTCAGACACCATGGAGAGTGTTTTAATGATAAGGAAGCCCTGAGATAAGGACTTTCCATCTTTGGAAAAACAAACAAAAAATCATGGAGATTTTACAGTGTTCCTTGTCAATCATCCCCCTAACCTGCAATGTTCCCTCCTGTTATCATCTGGAATCATGAGCAGACACATGAAAATAAGTACACGCCTTCCCTGACATGTCCCTAGGAACACGTTCTTTCTCTTTTTTTTCCCTTTCAACATAGAGAAGAAGGAGACAAGAGTAGAATAAAACCTTGCTATTGTGACTGCAGGAAACATTGTGCACCAACACCAGATGCTTCCTGAAGCATCAGGGTGTAGAATTTACCATCCTAATAGCTGGCACCATAGATTCTCCTAAAGAAGAGACTTTAATAAAAAATACCTTGATCAGTGTCTCAGAATGAAAGTCAAATGTAAAGGCAAGAGTTTAGGGGAAAAACAAAAGAAGAAATAGCTAAACCATTGAGCATAGGAAACTAAAGGAGGGGTAACACTAAGACAGAGAATGAGAGAAGAGAGAGACAGGTGAGGGCTGAAAAGTATAATAGGAGGCTGCAGTCTGCAGAAATTCAGGTGGATGGAGGGTATGCGATGAGGCTAAAAGAGGATATTCCATATTCTATGTTCTTTTTCAATTTCCCTTTTATCTACCAAAATGCCTGATGAAGTCTCAAGTAACCACACATCCTTGTGAGCCAACCCTGTGAAGTAAGGCACAGGCATTGTCAAGAAGCAGTAGGAACAGGAACCTTGTAGCTGTTGATGAGGGGCAGCTGTTTGACTCTCTAGGTGGTGACGTGCTACTGAGTGATGGATAATCCTCACAACAGTTCTGGGAATAGCACCAAGAAACAGCAGAAGTGACTGCAGGTGGGTTGAGATTAGCCCACTTTTCTCCAAAGCCCAGAGAGGTGATCTCAGCTACTAGAAGAAGGGCAACATCTGAGTTGCGTAAGTTAATGTCTCTGGCAGCTGAAATGTACAAAAAAAGACAAAAATATCCTCACATCAGCCTTCCCTATACTCAGTTATACTACCTTTCTTTGTTGGCTGAATAGGACATGTGTATTCACCTTCTGGGCCTTTGACTCTGCTGTCCATTTCTCTGAAATGCCCCCCTTCAAGCATGGCTACTTTTTGTCCATCCAAGCACAGGCTCCAGCAAGATCAGTGAGACCTTCTCAAGACACCTCTCTAAAGGGCCTCCCCTCCCCTCAACACAGCCATTTTCTATAACCCCATCCTGTTCTACTATTTTAATAGACCATAGAACCACCTGACACTTTTTAGTTCATTTGTTGTATTTCATTGAATACAAGAGGTGATTGATTACAAGATGCATTATTATTTTGTGTATTCCCAAGAAAGCAAAAGGCTGTCAATTAAAGTAAGATAATATTTTTTTTTACTATTTTGAGTTCTTATTGTATACTAAATGAAGAGTCTCTGTTAAGTCTTATTTAGTCATTGGTTTTTATCATATATCACTCTTTTACATACCTAAATAGAAGATATAAATGCAATATATCATTTATTGCCTTGCAGTAAAATACTAAGATGTAATCTTTTCAAAATGAGTATTAACTTCATTAATATCAAATTTAAGTGCTCTCTTCTTGTCCTTTCTGCAGCAATAATGTTTTTGTTTTAAAGTCAAATCATAGTGTAATTTTCTCAAAGACATTTCAAATGGCCACTAAACTCAATGTGTGTACACATAACACAACTCAATTAGAAAACAAATGCCCATCTTTATGGACATCAGCAGGAAATGACAGCTATGTCAGACTGCCACCTGGAAAATGGTAGAAAATACATCTTCAACTATAAGCTGCATATGACCTGAATTTGTTATATCTTAGAAGCAGCACAATAAGCTCACTGATTATTTATCATTTCTCTCTCCAACTTTCCATTTTTAAAATATAACATCTGTGGCAGCAGGATCCTTGCCTATAGTATATCCTGACAGCCTAGAACACAGTAGGAACTGAAATATATTTATTCAAAGAATGAGATGTGTTTTCCCTTAAAGTTGATGCTTTACCACTCAGAGAGAGGTAGGATGGGGGAAGAATTATAAATGCAATTTCTTTGTCATCTTACAATGACTAGCATTTATGGTCTAGTAACTGTGCCTTAAAGGTTGCTGCTACCAATGAGAAGAAATGCCACCTAATCTCCTTAGTCAGAGACAATGTCCAGGTATTTTCCTTTTGAGTATCCTAGATGACAATGAACTGTAAAAAAAAAAAAAGAGCCACTTGGTGATCTGCACTCTGGTGAGATAACCTCTAGGCTGAAATTCTCATTTGCAGGGACCTGGTAAAGTAGAGATAAAACTGACAAGTGGCACCAGGATGAATTTTTGGATGTACCTACCACAGAGATGCCACTAGAAACATATGAACCCTGTTCAGGTTCAAGCAAGCCAGAGATTTGGAGAGCAGGCTGATGGCTGTCAGCAGGTGGGAGGCTGTGAAGGAGGGGTGGAGGGATTGAGCAAATAATAAAAAAACCCTCAAAAACTAAAGTAAAATAAATTTTCTATACCTAAGGAGAAAAAAGACAGAAATCTAGAGAATTAAAAGCCCCCTTGACATGGTGAGCATGCCACCAGAAAGGAAATTATCAAAAATGAAGGTAGTATTAGATAAAATGGCTCATCTTGTTATCCAATTGGATGACTTAATTCACATACTTATTCTTAGATCAATTTCTCATTGTTTTCTTTGATGTTCCCTATTTGTACTTCCCTACAGAGTAGATAGATAAGAGTCCGGATAAAATTCAATAAAAACCATGCATCTTTTTTTTTTAATTCTGCACAAGTAACATAATCCTGACATGTATATACCCAGATGAATTAAGATATTACTGTAAGAACTTGTTTTCTTTATTCCCCTGGTTTGTACAGGCAAATACAGATGTAACAATATACTAATCCACTCTTTACAG
Organism: Phyllostomus hastatus; assembly: GCF_019186645.2. Lineage (NCBI taxonomy): Eukaryota > Metazoa > Chordata > Mammalia > Chiroptera > Phyllostomidae > Phyllostomus > Phyllostomus hastatus. The sequence goes on from NW_025334023.1 coordinate 28,853,620, forward strand.
ACAGACAGAAAATGCTTAGTGACCTTAGTCTGGGTTCCCTGTAGCCTCTTTTGCAAATCTCTTTACATGGGGGCTCCTCTTTCACAGTGATGTATTTTTCCTGCTATTTCCTATTTGTATTATATTTTAAATTCTCCTCTTTATACTCCATAACATGGAGAAAGAAGGCTTATAAAGCCATTATATAAGGAAAGTAGTCTACTAAGCTAGTTGCTACAGGTAATATAATTTTATACAACATTATTTTTAAAAAGCCTTTATACTAAAATTTTATGCCTTGTGAAGACACCTACCTTCTCCCCATGTAACCAAAGATTAGTCTTAGAGGGAGATTATAATAGTGCAATTAGTTGACTTGTCAAAATAAAAAATATGTATCCTTAATACTAAATTTACCTTTCCATGATGTTTTGAGAATATACCAAATGATCGATGTGATTGCACAATACATTGTACAGTCATTGTATTAGTCAGAATGGGGTTGAGTATGTCATAGTAACAACTCACAGTGTGTTTCTCACTGACAGGAAATCTAGGCAGTCTGGATGATGCTCTTGTAGCTGCACCATTTGGAACGTCAAGGTCACTAAGTAGGAGAAGATCCATATGGAAGCAACAATCGATTCTTGACTGCCTGAGCTCAGAATTGACAAATGTCACTTCAACTACTGTCCACTAGGTAGAATTAGTTATAAAGATTAAATTTATAAATAATAATTCATAAAGTAATGCCCAGCCTACAGTGACATTCAATGATTTTAGTTATATTAATATTATATTTAAATATTACTTCTATTTATTATTATATTAATATAACATCTAAATGTTACCATTTCATTATGATTATTATCTCAATATTATCAATATATGTAACAATTCAGTTTTTTAATTGACTTTGAATCCTGGTCATTTTTATAGTATTTCCATAAACAATAGAACATCGAGTAATGTGAATCAAAATTTTCTTGAGATCAATGACACATCTTACTTAAATAATAAACACATAAGTCCTTCAATTTGAACCTCTGTTAGTGAACTGCAACTAACTGGGAAAATATTGTATAAGTACTTATAAATATTAATCAATTTTTCTTTATCAGTCATTTAGTTTCATCACAATGCTGGTGCTACCATCAAATAATGCTAAGATGTGACAATAAAATTTTATTCTACATCCTGGTAAAATCTGCTGTGCGAGTACTTTAGGCCATACATAGCTACAGAGTTTCTAAAAGCCTCGAGAAGCAGAGTTATGGCACGAGTTCAGTAAGCAGTGCACTGACTAGTGCCCCAGAAAAAGTGTTTTCTTGTCCTGTCACTGTAACACACAGTCTTGTCTCTTTCCAAGTACAGTTTAGCTGATGTATCTAAAGATCTTAGAAAAATACCTTGGAAGTAATCTATTTCATTAGATAATTTATTTTAGTTTGTTTAAAAATAAAGAACAGAAATGTTAGAATTTTTCAGATTGCATTCCTTATTAACAGGATTAACACAAAACAGTTTTATTGCTCTTAATTTTATCACTTTACTGTCTAGTACCCAGTCCACTAGTGAGTTTTGTTAGCTCTCTCTCCTAAATACAATCCCATATAAATGCCTAATCCCTGTGTTGTACACCTGAAACTAATATAAAATTGTATGCCAACTGTATTGAAAAATAAATTAAAGAAAAAAAAAAAAAACCCAAACCAAACCAAACCAAAGCAAAAACACTATCTGAATTCTTCTACTTGTCTCCACCTCTCTGGCTTCCATCCTAAACCGAGCCACCATTATTTCATTATTTCTTGCTCAAATTACTGCATCTGACCCCTAACCAGTTTGTTTCTACTCTTAACCCACCCATATCGCCTCTCCACCATAACAATCAATTCCCCCCAACAGCCAAACTGACTCGAATAAAATTATGCAACATGAGACCTTTGAACTTCCTTCATAAAAAAATCTTATTTGGCCTACAAAAAAAAAAAAAACCCTAAAATATCTGCTTTTCTATTATCACTCTAGGTCTCATTCTCCATGTGCATATGTTTCTTAAGGCTGCTGTAACACATGACTTCAAACTATTTGGCTTGAAACAGCAGGGATTTCTCTCTCACAGTTCTGGAGACCAGAATGCCAAAATCAAGGTGTTTGAATGGGCCAAGCTCCTTTCAGAAGCCTTAGGGGAAAATTCATTCCTTGCCTGTTCCAGCTTCTGGTGGTGGCCAGTCTTCCTACTGCTCATGACTGCATCACCCCAATCTCTGCCTCTAACTTCACATTCCCTTCTCATCTTCTGTGGGTCTGCTGTTCTGTCTCTGTCTAATCTCTCTATCTGCCTCTCTCTTAGAATATTTGTGATGACATTTAGGAACCACTCAGAAAATGCAAAATCTCCTCTTAAGTTCTTTAACAATTACATCTGCAAAATTTTTTGCGTTTTAAGTTAACATTCACAGGTTGCAGGAATCAGGGTCTGGTATCTTTTGGTGGACCTTGTTCAGTGCACTGGGTTTCTCTCTGTTCTCCTGCCTTTAGGTGTTTGTACTTATTGTTCCCACTGCCTGGGACACTCCTTCTCCCAATCTTCACAAAACCTATTCCTTGATATAATTTGGGTCTTATTTCAAATGTCACTTCCTAAGAGTTTGTTCCTCTACAACCCACCTAAAATTTTTACCTATTTACCCAACTTACTATCACAACTCCCTGTTTTATTCTTTCTAAGGTACTTCTAACTTTTGGAGACAATCTTACCTACTTATGAGTGTCCTTTGTCTCTTTCGCCTTAGAAAGCTTGTTCCATAAGAGTAGTGACTTTGCCTCACTTGGCCCTTATTATGTACCTAGGACCTAGAAAAGGGCCTGGTACTATGATAAGCAGTCAATTATGTGTTAAATACATGAAAAATTAAATGATTGCCAGCATCCAATCAAATTGGACCTTAACTTTAATTAATATATTGAATCTTTATAATTCAAAAATAATGAAAAAGTATAAATAATTTCATCAAGATCTCAGCAGAACTTTATAAACTATGAATGTTTTTGAAAGCTGAAGGCACTTCTATAGCTAAACTTTTTGTGTTTTTAAGTTGTAATGATAAGCCAAGTTTTGAAGTTATCATTATAGTTCCAGCCTGTATGCTGAAGAGAGTACAGCAAAGATTCCCAAATATATTCACAAACTTGTCTAGTATAAGTAATGGAGATGCTCCAGCATATGCAAGTGTGATGGTGTTATTTGTGACAAAAGCTCTATTTCTCTGAAAACACTATCTTCATTCAGAACCTTACTACCATGTTTTACTATGGGCATCCAATTTCTAATTTGTAGCAATGAATTTTATTTCTTTGAATCAAACAGCATTAACAGTACCTAGTATTTATTGACATGCTACTATGTCATATGATGAACTAAGTATAGAGACCAGTTATATAATGCATGAATGCAAGATCAGTGTTATGATTCCATTATATAGATAAAAAACACAAAATTACAAAAATAACAGCAAAATGGAGGCTCAAAGAGGCTGTATAACCTATTATGTGGCAGAACCCTGAGCCCTGATGTATCCTCATTCCATGATCTGTGCATATCATTTACCAGAGACATGATCTGGTAAAACTGAAAATACCTAGCAGCATTCAGAATGATATTCTTAACTACTAAGACAACCCCATGCTGGGACAGACAGCTGGGCAGGTCACACCCATGCTCACTCCTTGTTTCACCTAATGAATCTCTGACAACCACATGCATTTCTGTAACATTAATTATTCCTATTACCTACTAACTAAATATACAGGAAGCATGAAAGTAGCAAGCACATTTTTAAGAGCTTTGTGTTCAGCACCCTTTGCAAGTATAAGCACAGCTGTGTGTATATGAATGGGTGATTAAGGGTTATATACACATATATACCCATATATACACACACACATATGCAATACCATCCTTGGAGTACTACATACCAGGTAACTGCAGCAAATAATAATGGATTATTGGCCTGGCTGGTGTAGCTCAGTGGGCTGAGTGCGGGCCTGTGAACCAAAGGGCTGCCAGTTTGAATCCCAGTCAGGACACATGCCTGGGTTGCAGGCCAGGTCCCCAGTAGGGGACACATGTGAGGCAACCACATGTTGATGTTTCTCCCCCTCTCTTTCTCCTTCTCTTTCCCTCTCTCTAAAAATAGATAAATAAAATCTTTTTAAAAATAATGGGTTATGCACAATAAACACTACCCTTAACTTTTTTCAGATGCTAAGTGTCTCTGGGGAAATATATCCTATTAATCATAGTTAGAACATCCTAAGTATACTATTGAAACAAATGATTGTGTTGGATTGGAAAATGTATTACATATACAAATAGAATTATAAACTGCGATAATAAGCCTCATAACAAGCCCAATTCACTCAAGTGGTACAACCTCAGGAATGCTAAATATGAGGAGTCACACTGTGGCTTTGACCATCTGAAGGTACCCAATCTAAAGGACTGATCGAGTCATTCAGACATCTGTTCATTTACTAAGCCCCTCCATATATAAGGCTATATGCTAAGCTCTAAGAAGCATACTCTGTGTCCTCAGAAGCTCAGAGTCAGTATTTTGTTAAGATCAGAATCTTAATTAAGGATAATTCAGTTAAAAGCAGTAAGAAGAACCCATTGCTAAGCTTTGGTAAAAAGAAAAACCTAGGGGCAGACACAGGGAGGTCTCCTGGAGTCCAAGGCAGTATGTTTACTCAGGCTTCGTGAGTGGCTGAAAGGAATCACTCAGTCAGTAACATAGGTCTACTCTGTGCCCCCACAACCTGTATGGCCCAAAGAACTGTATGTCTCTCATCTCCTTTCTCTTTTCTGACTCACTTTCTTTACTTTTGAATGCATAGAATGGAAAGCAGTTATTCATCACAGCTTAGCTTTCCGTGATCTCATCATCTCATTAGTGTTTCTGAGTCCAAATTCGAGCTTTCTGTTAGAGGGAATCTGGTGGCCCCAGGCTGGTCAAGTGTTTTTCCTTGTCCAATGTCCTGAGGCCAGTGAGGTAGGCCAGGAGATTCACTCTCAGCAGGGGCTTCAGTTAGTCTCTCTCAGAGAAGGGTCATGGGCAAAAGAAGTAAAGTGAGCACTGTGTCTGTTACATTAGTTATTAGGAGACCATATTCAATTAGTATAATATCCATAAAACAGGGCAATCCATGGAACAAAATAAGTTCTAAATAAAGGGTAGCTATATTCTTTAGTCTATTATATCACACATTCTTAGGTATTATGGGAAAAGAAGCCCAGTGCAGGGGCACTGGTCTCAGTTCTGAGATAATTCAGAAGGGCTTGCAAGATGAGCTGATGCAAGATAAGGAATTTTACAGGTAATGATGGGAGTTTGTGTGAGAGGAGGAGGAAAGGGAATATTCCAAAATGGTACAATATATATGAAATCCCAGAAAAGTAGACATGTCATTTTCTAGAAATACCACATGGTGTTATAGTATGCCAGAACCCTAGGGTATATGTTTTAGCAAAGGCTGGGTAAGTAGATGAGGCTTGAGAGGCATAAAATATCAGAACATAGGTCTTACTCAAAAGTTAGAACTTGGTGACATTGAAAAAGTTTAATAAGAGAAGAATCTAATCTGATTTTCACCTTTTCCTTGCAGTGTACAGGACTGTGGATTAGAGGACAATAGAAAGGGACATGGGGAATCTCATTTAATAAGAGCATCATTCACCATAACAGAGGTTACTGAAGGGCAAGACACTTCCTAAAGGCTGGGATGAGTAGTTTTGTGCCTGATGAATTTAAGGTACCTGAAAGACAGCTATGAGATGCCTACAAGGGAACTGAAGGGAAGGAAGGGTCTGCATGCAACAGAGATGCTTAGAAAATGGGGTAGGGCTAGTGAGAAAATACAGGGCAGGGCCAAAAGATTTATAGTTGTAAGTATGGGAAACAGAAGAGTTTATCCTTGTATTATTATTTGTTTATTTTTTTATATCATTTTTCTTTTAAAGCACATGCTTTTATTTTTATTTATTTATATTTTTATTGTGGTTCAATTAAAACTGTCCCAATTTTTCTCCCGTTGCTCTCTCCTGCCCCGCCCACTCCCCCAACCCCAGCTTTCTCAGTCAGTCCCCACATGTTGTCCATTACCATGGGTCCTTTATACATGTTCCTTGACTAGATCCTTCCCCTTCTTTTCCCCATCACCCCCCTCCCTCATCCCCTCTGGTCTCTGTCAGTTTGTTCCTTATTTTCATGTCTCTGGTTCTATTTTGCTCATTTGTTTGTTTTGTTCATTAGGTTCCACTTATAGGTGAGTCATATGGTATTTGTTTTTTGCCACCTGGCTTATTACACTTGGCATTATACTCTTATTTTCCATACAAACTTCTCTAAACCTTCTTTTGCTCCACACTGTATATAAAATATATGCACCAATAGACTGCAGAAGTACAGAAATGAAGCCATAAACTCTTGGGAGGGCTAGGGAAAGATGCTCATAGTGCAACATTGGGTTTCAGTGGGGAAAAGGCAAAGGGAACTCCAGGCAGAAGGTGCAGTGGGATGGGGAGGCAGGGATCCAGTATTTTCAACACAGAGGAAATGAAAATGCAGAGGCAACTCTGTGAGCTTTGGAATATGATAAAGGAGGATACGGGGTACCACTCAGTTCTCTTGTATCTAAGACCCACAATTTTCTCCATGATTCAGGCCTTGGAGACTGGACAGTCAAGACAGCCAAGGCTATATATGACTTAAGGGTCTAGTTACTGTCTTTTAATGGTTCTAGAGACACAAAAATAAAACATCTCTGATATTTGCAGGCCTCCAGGTAAGCATGACAGATTGAATAAGCATGTGTGTTTACTTTCTCTTCCTCACAAAAATCATGAATCACCACCTTCCAGTTAAAAGCCCATAAGTGATGTCCAAGAATGACAACTCTAGAAACAGCAGCATATGAGAGGAAATAATAAAACAACTGCCAATTAAAGAAAAAAAACAAAGTGATCTGGGAATTGGGACTGTGCACATAGATAGAGACTGCTAGAACTATGGTTCATTACAGCAAACCCTGAGAGGCTTCTGACTGATTTTTTTAACTATATGCACACGTTAATTTGGTAAATATAAACACTTTACAATTATGATATCAATAACATGAGAATGAAGTTCAGCTTGCATGTAGCTTTTCACAAATATGTTTGCCAATAATAAATAACATAAAAAGAATAATTATGCCACACTAAACCTACATCAACATTTAATCGGTAAGGTGTGTTCACCCTGCACCAATAGCAATCTGTCATCAATTTTATGCTTTACTGCAGATAAAATATAAAGAATTATCCTGCATGTCAGACTGAGTTCTTTTAAGAAATACTCAAACATTTGAGTCAACATCCTAAGAGATTTTAGTCATATTTTACTTAAATACATCATAAAATTTTAGAACTAGAAGGGATTTAAAGTCTACGTAGACCTGTGTTCTCGTTTTGCACATGGGAAACTAAGTGCCACACTAGAGAATTTGGCAGAGGTCAGACAGCTAGGCGTTGCTTGTGCTCTGACAACAATGCAGAGTTTCTTCTTTCTCTTCTTCATTCCACTACACGAGCATTTCTCAAGCTCTGTGGTCTACCAAACATCAGGCTCATTATACCAAATATCCTACACAAAGTATTAACACTATTTTAAATATTAAGTACATTTTTAGCTTGTCTGTTATTTGCAATTTTGGTAATAAAATAGGATCTTTAAACATTGAATCAACACAGAATTGCATCCTAAGTAAATAAAATGTTCCTTATGATACAGCAGTGAGTGAGAGAGATTCAATCCTTGCCCTTCTATAACCTCTCAACATACGGGAGGACAGGGGTGGATTAAATAAAAATGTAATGGAGTGTGATGACTGGCATTAAACATACTTAATGGGAATGGGAACATTTTTGCAAATATGGCCATAGACAGACAATTTACAGTGCTGTTTCTAGGATAAAAGAAGTAAAGCATATTAGGTGAATTTTACCATTGACGCAAGGAAAAATTATAGGAATCCAAAACATATGGAGCCCCTTTAGTGCTCCATACCTTTATAAACTACAGTTGATTTGATAAATCTCACTGTTGCCAAAGACCATCTTGGCATATTGACTGGATCACTGATTGATGGTGCTGCCTGACTGCCACATAACAAATTCTGTCATGATTCATTGTGGCCTTTCATTGTACCTCGAGTTACTCTGCTAGTGATGTACATCACCTTTTTGTCACTTCTTACTTATTTAATGTCTGAAATTCTCTGTCTGGAATTCCATCACTCCTTTCTTTCCCAACAGGCCCCTTTAACACCCAGTTCGAGCTGCCTTCTGCCACCTTTGTTAACCTCTATCTGCCACCCTGACACCACCCTCTTTTGGATTGCAAAGCTTCCTCTCCACAGAGTGATCGCAGGGCTTTGCGCTGACTATCCAGAAGAGAATGAGCTCCTGAAAGCAGGAACCATGTGCACTTGTCTTTATCCTCCACATTTAGCAAACACTTGCTAGATTGGAGGCCTCCTACAGCTGATGTTATGAGAATAAATATTTTTGAATGTTTTAAGAAAAATGGTATAAATCTATAAGTTGTAAAAGCTAATGTACTGTAATAATTCTATGTGTTAAAGAAAAAAATGAAATGATGTGATGTTTATTACTTTCCTAAGTACCATATTCATTAAAGAAAAAATAGACAATAGATTCTAACTTATACAAAACTGTTTATTAAAAATAAAACACTTTAAAGAAAACCCAGTGAAAAAATCCACATTTACAAAGCAGTTATTTTAGGCAGAAATTTGCATTATAAAAGGTGTCACTACATATATAATTTAAGAGCAAAATCTCTGGTTAGATTAATTTTGTTTTCCCCTTGTTTAAAATACTTTGACTCTCCAATTGGGTTAAATAAGCTTATATGTTTCCTCCCAGCCTTATGTATATTATTAAGAATATATCTGGGTTCATATGTACACATATATTTATTTATTTATATTTAAATGCTTCTATAATTTAATTAGAGAGAAACCGGAATGAATAAAGCATAAGTTCTTTAGTTCCTTACTACTAAATTTGGTTGACAAGTAGTGTGGACACCAGGAACAAACTTGTTAGATGCAGAATCTCAGGCCCCCTCAGACCTCCTGGATCTGCAGAATCTACATTTCAACATGATGTCCAGATGATTCACATTCACAATAAATTTTGAGATGCATAACTTTACTCCATGAACCTTTCTTCCTTTGTGCTCTAAATGTGTCACTGCAGAATAAAGAAACTAAATATCTAGTATTAAACATACAGTACAGTTACATTGTGCATTGTATGGCACTTTGAATTTTTCAGAGTACTTTTAAATACACATGATCTCCTTTGATTCTTTCACTATCTGCTCTAATTATACTATGGAATCATATTATTTCCAACTGATATATGATCAAAGAGGATTGTATAGTTACTGAGAGAATGGGTAACCAAGAATAGGACAACTAATTCCTAATGCAAGGATCTGATGTGCCACATCACATCCTCTGAGCATAATCTATGGCAGGGGAGAGGGCATACAATAACTTTTAATGGAAATAGCTGAAAAGTAAAACAAGTAAAAGTAACAGATAATAAATGGGAAAAGGTGAGCATCAGGGAACCCCACAAAAGCTACTATCTGATAAATGGTGAAAGAACAGGTTTATATGGGTCTAAACTGAACTAGAAATAAGCTCTGGGACAATGATCTAATCACAAACTCTAAAGACTAACACAAAAGTTATATGCAGAAGTTATTCTTTCAGTTGGACAAAGTGTGATCTAGTGAATTTTCGCCTGAAACAACAAACACTTTGGAAAATGACATATTTAAAATCAACTGCCTATTTCCTTGATTAATAAAGAAAATTCTCTTCCCTGAAAACCACTGTCAACCCTACATACAGTGACAAAGCTTTGGGCTTTTACCATGTCTAAACAAATAACTATCTGAACAAAAACAAAAAAAGAAAAAAAGAAATATCACATAATTACTCAGGCTACTGTGCAAATTAAACCCTAATTAAGCCATTTTAATATCAGAACAAATATAGCACAAAATTGTAATGCCAGTTAGCATTTTGTTAATCAGTCATTACCATAAAATAAAGTGCAAATATAACTGTGTTATTTTAATAAGGTCATAATTAGAGCAAATTACTTTAGCACAAAATGCAAAGAGTAAGATTTACATACCATTATTCCAACAGAAATGACACAAGGAGTTTGAGATCACTTACAGTTAGTGCATGAACATAGAGAAACATACATGGTGTAATAAATGTACGACAGGTTTTTGATCCATTCATTTACTGCTGGGCACTTAGGCATTTACACAACTAAATACTACGCAGCAGAAAGAAAGAAGGAACTCCTACTCTTTGTGACAGCATGGATGGAACTGGAGAGTATTACACTAAGTGAAATAAGCCAGACAACGAAAGATAAATATCATGTGATCTCATTATAAGTGGAACTTAGTGAACAAAACAAACAAGCAAAATAGAACCAGGGACATGTAAATAAGGAACAAATTACAGAGACCAGAGGGAAGGGGGAGGGGGAAGAGAGGGAGAAAGAAGGGGAAGGGTCTCATCAAGGAATATATGTAAAGGACCCATGGTAATGGACAACAGGCTGGGGAGTGACTGAGGATGTGGGATGGGGATGGGGTGAGGGCCAAGGGAGGGCAACAGGAGAAAAATTGGGACAACTGAAATTGAACAGTAAAAAAATAAAAAAGAAGTTTTAAAAAGTATAATGACAAATAAGAAAGTCTCAATGCAGTGCAAACTGAGCAATTCAATGTTCTCATTTCCTGCTCACTTAAGCTGTATGTTTGAAAATAAATTTAATAATTACATCTGAGGAAAAAAGAAATATACAAAGGAAGTTTAGTTCTCTTTTTCTTTCTCCTAACCTTTAAAGGAAGGAGTCTTCTAAGATTATAACCTGGGAGACATCCTCTTCTTCCTCTTCCCTTCCTTCCTTTCGGAGCTGCACCCTTCAACGCAGATAACTCTAATGTCAAACTCTCTCTGGATACCAATGGTACATTTCTAACTGCATCTCCCTCTGCACATCACATTGGCAGCTGAATATTCATATCTGATCATAATTTCTATCTTCTATTTTCTCTAATGTTGTTAATGTCCTAACCCTTTCCCAGTTATCCAGTTATCCAGATAGTTGCAAAATCTCCAGTGGAATCTAAACGAAATCAACTCCAATCTGATTTTACTGCTGAAATCTCTCCCTTTCCATTCTCCTAACTAGCATTTGTATATAGGCTTTGATGATGTCTCACTTGGGCTATATTAATAGCTTCCTATCTGGTTCCCAATTCATTTTAAAATGGCTGCCAGTATCAAAGGGTCTCCACGGTTTGGCCCCCTAGCTGCATCTGATGCTTGCTTGCTTCTCTCTCCTCTTCTCTACATGCTACTGGTCCCTGATATTCTTCCTTGTTACTCACATACTTTTTTTCTTAGAGATGTTCCTACATCTCTGCTTAGTCTAGTTTCTCAGTCTGTGATGCTCTCCCCAAATTAAGCTTTTAAGAAAGTCCTCATTTGCCCTGGCTGGTGTGGCTCAGTTTGTTGGAGCATCAGTCTGTAGCTGAAGGCTTGTGAGTTTGATTTCAGTCAGGGCACATGCCTAGGTTGTGGGTTTGATCACTGTTTCTGTTGTGTATGGGAGGCAGCTAGTCGAGGCTTCTCTCTCATAACTATATTTCTCTCTCTCCTTTTCTCTCTCTTCTAAAACCAGTAAAAAAAAGTGAATGTCCTCAGTTGAGGATAAAAATAAATAAATTAAAAATAATAAAATAAAACTTTTTTTAAATGTTCTCATTTGTAATGGGTTATGATGGCATCCCAAAAGATATGTCTTCACTGAAAGTTTTGCATATTACGTCTATAGTCAAAAGTGTGGTTAAGTTTAGGATCTTCAGTAAGGAAGCTTATTCTGGATTATTCACAGGTATACTACATACAATCTCAAGTGTCCTTATATAAGAAACCCAAGGGATAGTGGAAGCACAGAATGAGGATGGCAATGTGACCATGAAGACAGAAGCTGAAGTGACGGAGACAGAGATTGGAGTGATACAGCCAACAGCCGATAGAGGTGTGAAACAGATTCTCCCCTGGCCTCTGTAGGTTGTATGGCTTGATGGCACCTAGGTTTTGGACTTCTGTCCTCCAGAACTGTGACAGAATACATTTCTGTTGTTTTTAAGTCACCAAGGTTATTGGTGGTAATTTGATACAGCAGCCCAAGGATACTACTATAGCATCCTTATAGTCTAGTTCAAATGCCATCTTCAGTTCCATAAAAGAATTTCTGACTTTCTGGGTTTGGCAACTCTCCCTAGTTAGAACTATTTCACCATCATGTTTTAACATGTACTATATTAATTAACACTACTATATTAATGGGACCACATATATTTATGTTTTACATGAGCATATTTGTAACATATGTAATGTGATATATCTGAACATATAAATAAGTGTGAGTGTACCTATACATATATGTGTAAAATACTATCACACATTTGGATATATGTGTATATGTGCTAATATACACATAATATTTCTACCCCTAGATAACCTAATTGTTTTTTAAAATCTCCATCTTATCTAGTACAGTTCCATGCTAACAAAAGGTGCTCAGCAAATGTTTGTCAAACAGATCAATAAATATTCAAGTCTTCTGTGAGTTCTCTTATCAGAAAGTCCTCAAGTTCTTGATGTAGTTAAGTGAGATTTTGTGATGTGACTAATCATACTTTATAAACATCTAATGCCCTAAGAACTTCTTTGTTACAAGAATAAGGGGCAGGTTCCCAGCAAGTGATAACAACCCTTGTAAATTCCTCTAGAAAATGCAGACTGTTCATAAGTCACCTTAGCATGGCCAATGTCTCCTGTGAGATTCAACTGTTCATAAGTCACCTTAGCATGGCCAATGTCTCCTGTGAGATTCAACATTATGATGCATCGAGGAGCAACAACATAAGCCTTGGCACTGCACCTCCATCCCAGTTTCAGAACCTGCTCTCAGGGTGTCCTAAGTGAAGTCAGGAAATCATTCCTGTTACTACAGGGAATGTCCCAGGGAAGATATTTGCTCCCAGAAACCAACATGCCTCGGGCTTCCTCCCTGGGGATGAGATCACAGTATGCTCCCACAGCTCCCTGAAAAATGACGGCTTCATTTTTAGGGAACTATGGAGGTTTTCTTTAAGAATAGAGTTTCATTTTTATTAATATTTTGTAAGGAAAATAAATTGCTTTCTCTACTAAACATGGTGTTTTAAAAGGTCTGCTGTATTTTTATATGTGTTTTTATAGAGAGTTGCAATTCTCTCTGTGGTATAGGGGACACTCCTGATCAGGAATTGTTTGCTGGGGCTATTTCAGAAAATCATTCATTAGAGAATAAGATTCATATTAAAACCAGTATCCATGTTTAGCCTACACATTTCTGAATAAGCTGGAGGGAGCAAACAAATAGAAAGAGGGTTTTGAGCCAATGCTTGTAGAATAAAGTGGATTTTCTATCTTGGAATTATTTGATTTTAGGCTCCATGAAAATATAAAATCTGGCAGCTAATTGGACTTTACATGTTTGATTTAGCCCATCCATTTCTATCCTTGGAGACTTTATTTACGTTTTACGGCTACTCAAAGTTCTTTGGGGAAGAGGTGTCAAACCATCCCTGCGGTGGTTCCTAGGATGGAGTCTCCTCCTCAGTGCACCCACCTGGCATGTTCAGCTCACAGCCTGTACTCTGCTGTATATAACCTACTGGCCTCCAGCGTCTCCCCACCAAATGAGCTACTGCAGTGAAGAATCGTGTCTCTCTTGCACTCAAGTTCCTGGCACACAGTAGATATTCAATACAGGACTGATGACTCAAGCAAAATGCACTCCCAAAATGCTGCTATAAATGCAGGAAAGAATTTGCATTTTTTTCTTTGGTTACAGTATAACTTATTTGTCTACTTTTCAAGTTCTATTAGGATTATTTAAAGCAGCATAAGTTCCTGTCCTTTTTTCTTAAGACTAGTTTGTATTTGCATACATATTGCTTTCAGACTTTAAAGAAAGATTTGACTGGCAAGTCAGAAATAGATTTCATCCTGTCTTTCCACTTTATTTAGATTCATGTTTTTATATACAGAGAACGGATTGCTAGAAAGTCAAGCCTCTTCTGAACAGGCTGAAAACTGGCTTGATCTACAACTTTGGCTTGAATACACCCAAGTAAACTGAACATTAAAGGTTAAGATTATAAATAAAATAACAACACAAAATGGAAGAACCACACATTGTCAATTCTTATTACTACTTTTAGTTCAAAATGATAAAAACATATATAAATATATAACCATTATATTTACCATAAAAAAGCCCCAAATCAACAGAACTTATCTTCAGAGAAAATCTCAAATGACTAGGTATCTACCTTAATACCAAGGAATCATCCAGATTTTGTAGGGTCTGATGCTAATACAATTTGGGACATTCTCTATAAGAAATAGAATACCAAATTATAAATATAAAATTAGAAAGCAGGGTCTTAGAATGGAGAGGTCCAGAAGCTTAGGTTTCATTGCTTCGAAGTCAGTCCACCATTGCTATCCACAGACACTTTCTTCTTCCTACAAGTTTGAATTTCACCTCAGTTACACTCAGCTGATGTGCATTCAATCATTCATCAAATATTTAGAGAGTACCTCCTACAATACCAGAAACTATTCCAGGACCAGGGATACAGGAGGGAATAAAAGAGACAAAGTCTCTACCCTAACAGAGCTTGGATTCCTGGGAGAAGACAGAATCTACACAAATAAAAAGGAATGATGTAATTTCAGGTAGAGAGAAGTGCGAATTATACACAGGGCATATTAAAATAGTATTTGTAAAACCACTTCACTGCAAATGAAAAGTGCCTTATGACAAGAAGGAACTGGAAAGAAGTATTTGAAGTCAGTAAAGGCAAGGACCTACATCCAAGATTACTCTATCCAGCAAAGCTTTCATTTAGAATGCAAGGGCAGATAAAGTGCTTCCCAGATAAGGTCAAGTTAAAGGAGTTCATCATCACCAAGTCATTACCATATGAAAAGTTAAAAAGACTTATCTAAGAAAAAGAAGATAAAAATATGAACAGTGAAATGACAATAGACTCACAACTATCAACAAATGAACCTAAAAGAAATGAAAACAAAAACTAAGCAAACAACCAGAACAGGAACAGAATCAGAGAAATGAAGATCACATGGAGGGATTTCAGTGGGGAGGGGGAAGGGAAGAAGAGGGGGGGAAAGGTACAGGGAAGAAGTATGATTAGTAGGCATAAGGTAGGCGGGGAAAGATAAAAAATGGTATAGGAAACAGAGGACTCAAAATATGTACAACCTGTGGACATGAACTAAGGGTGGGGAATGCTGGAGGGTTGGGGGGCAGGGTGGAGGGGGGATAAAAAGGGAAAATCAATAAAAAATACATACTTAAAAAAGTGCCTTATGAATAAAAGGTTTCCAGCAACAAGGGAGTCATACTGTGTGTGTCCTGACACACACAGTTGTTGAACAGATGCTGAGCTCATGGAGCAGCAGTTCCTTCCTTAGAACAGCCTTTCTCATCTGGAGCATTTGTTTTAAAAATTAGGCACACTGTGCTGAGGTCCTTCCTGGGATGAGACATCAAAATGGGCAATTCAGGTTGAGCTCTCCACTCAGAAAGAATTGAATTTTATAGCACTGAAAGTTTTACAAGGCATCATTACACATGAACCTCTCGCAGGAACATAATGCAATGAAATGTTTCTAAAGTCAGTTAAGGAGAAACAGGACACTCTTACAAGTACTGCTTAACAGAATGCTTTGGAGTCCCCAAGTTATAAGCAAATTAAATATACAGTATCACACGATACTTAATTAAATTACATTAAAATTTACAACAGGAAGATATATAAGCCATGCCAATAAACATCAAATCAAAAGCGTGGTAGAGATATGTCACTTAACAGAAGTAGGAATGATTTATATTGCTGTAATAATTTTTATTAATCATTAATTCAATGGCACAGAGTAAGTGGTGGATCTGAAACATTAAAATGTAGGACAACAGTTTTCAGAAAATTTAATTTTTCTGAAAATGCATCCTCCAAAATTATGCTGTCCAAGGCCTCAAAACTGAGGGAGATGTGAGTTATTTAATAGAAATCTGTATCAAATACATAGCAGGTTAAACCACCCAAACACATGGCAGCATTTTGTTTTTCTCAAATTTTTACTGATCAGCCAGACTTTAAAAAATGGTCAAATGATAAAAGAGAATGTTATCATTACTGAAGTCAAATTAAGCTGTAAATAAAAAGAAAAACCAATGCTGGTTAAACATAGCTTTTTCCCATGCATGGAAGAGAAGTACCAGCTGCTGTTTTCATAAGCAGCTCCTCAAATATCAAATTTTGCACCTGGTGTAGAAACTGAGTAGCCTGGTTGACTGGCTGTGAGTCTGTTAGATAACTGTAATTTTTTTAAAAATCAAGAGAATACATGAAAGTAACCAGATGCATCAATTGTATCAATGTTGATATAACAAGAAAACAAAATATAAACTATATAAAATTTGCCCATGCTGGGTTATAATAGCTCTAAAAAGTGACTCAGTCAACTTCACCAAATTGCAAGAAGGAGCTAGAGAAATAGCTTTTGTAAATTAAATATTTTTTTATGTTGAAAAAAAAACAACAAAAATTTGTGTTGGTCTAAATAAGTAATTTTAAAATATTGTTGCTATCCAAATTGGCAATGAGTAGCCTCTTGTGGGGCTATGTAGTATTTGAAAATTGGCTAGTCTGAAATAGGATATGTTGTAAGTATAAAATGCATATAATATTTTGAAGACTCAATATGATAAAAAGAATATAAAAAGAAGTCACTTTTTAAAATGTATTTCTTAAATATTACAATAATAATATTTGGATATAGCACCAGTGAAATATACTATTCAAATTAATTTCATGTTGTTCATTTCACTTTTTTATGTACCTTCTAAATTTTTAAAAATAACATTGGCTTGCATTATATTTCTACTGGACAACGATGGCCTGGAGTGGCAAGAGAGGTTCAATGTCAACTAAGGAAACTGGGTTCAGAAACTCAACTGGAATTCACTGTTCCTTTCCTAAACTCCAAATTTCCAATAATCCTATAATTTGAAAAGATTTCCTCTCATATATCTATTCTCTGTTCCATCACCTAATATAAAATATCATCATTGCACTGGCACATATATAATATCAGCATATTCTCCACACTAATAAATACTTTGTGGGTGGTAGCTATTATCACATAGTGATTCCATGCTCAACTGACAAATTATGATCCATCACTTTTAACATTTTGCCCCAGAATCTAGTATGGAAAATGACACATAGTGGACTCTCAACAAAAGTTTGTGGAATAAACACATAAATAATAATATGAATGAGCAAATGCATAAATGAAATATTTGGATTAAGGGAAATTTTTTAAAAGATTTTATTTATTTATTTTTAGAGAGGGAAGGGAGGGAGATAGAGAGAGAGAGGGAAACATCAATGTGCAGTTGCTGGGGGTTATGGCCTGCAACCCAGGCATGTACCCTGGCTGGGAATCGAAGGATTAAGGGAAATTTTTAAAAATAAACGAAAATATAATGAAATAGTATTATTGCCCTTTTTATCATATCAGTACTTAATCTTATTGGGAAAAAAAGATAAAATTTGAAGCCAGAATTTTCTAAGTATTCTGACATAGAACCAGGACCAACTAAGGCTTGTTTTACTAGAATATCCTCAACGGCAGAGACCTAATACACCACTAAACTACCAATACAGATTTTCTTGCCAAAGAAATTGTGTACATGGTTAGAAAGTTGGGCTTAACAAGTTATGCAGTTCCATCTTTCACATCAAAGACCCTGTATTAGTGCTCTGTCAGTGCTGTAATGTAACACATCACCAAAAACATATTTGCTTAAAACAACACACATGTATACTTTTACAGTTATAGGAAGCCAGGAATCTAAAATCAGTTCAATGAACCAAAATAAAAATGCTGGCAGGATCATGTTCCCTCTGGATGCCCTAGGGGATAATCCTCTGCTTCTTCCAGTTTGTGGTGGTTGTTGACATTCCTTGACTTGCGGCCACATCAGTTAAATCTCTGCTTCTCTGGTCACATTGTCCTTTCTCCCTCTACCTGTGTCAAATCTCCTTTGGTCTCTCTCCTATCAGCCCACCCAGACAAACCATGAAAATCTCCTCATATCAAGATCCTTAGCCAAATCATACCTGCAAAATCTTTACCATATAAGGGGCCTTCAGAGAAGCTGCAATTAGGGCATAAAATCTCTGAGGGCTGTTACTCAGCCCAGGACACACCCCAATACGTAGACTTTCAATCTGCACTAAAACATTCACTTAAAAGTATCATGTTTGCACATCACTTTGGATAAGCACAGCCACAATTTTTTCATGTAGCGATTACGTGGCCAATGCACACCTGTAATTGATCACCTGTTTCACATCCTGGTAGTGAGCTGCAGGTTTCATTTTCCTATAGTTTAATATGCTCACCATTCTGTCCCTTGTCTTCCAAAAATCTCAGAAACCACAAAATTCTGAAAGGATGATTTCTCACTTCTGATATCATAATAATGCTTTTGTCCCCCAAAAGTAACTGATTTTTGACTAATCCATTCACCTGGCAAGTAATATAACCAGTTTGTTGGAACTTTGTGCAAGTCTAGAGTGGCCAACTAGTTGGTCCTATACTCAAAGGAAATTTTCAGCCAATGACTACACACATTAACCTGTTGTTCAGGAAATGATTTTTTTCTCATCAATGTTTCTAAATGGGATTTTCATAAATTTTTCATGTACAGACAAACTGGATGTGTAAAGGGCACAAAGCAATAAAATGTTCATGTAAAATTTTCAATATATTTTAATTATATCTAAAATGTATTGAGATTGTATAGACTAGAATAGTTGTACATTAATGAGAGTGAACCATTATTCTTAATTTTTAATACATTTCAGAAATACAAAATTTCCCTAGTTTAATTTACATTCCCAACCAAGAAGAAGAGGAAAAAATATGACACACAAAGCTGAATTTTCTCTACTGTCAACCAGTGCTCAAATAATCACATTGCATAGCACATAAAAGTTAAGTCATATTGGGTTGGTAAGTGAGTCCACATATTTATTTTTATGGTGCAGGAATATTTAGCCTTATAGCTAAACACACAAAAGATAAAATTTAGACTCACATTTCCATAATTAAAAGTTTTTTTCTGCTCAAGTTTTAATACAATAGTAATAATAATAATAGATTTGTTTTTCTATCTTGAAATAATGTTGTGCTCCACAACAGTTTAACCAATATCATTTTTTTAGCAGGGAACTTGGAGAGGAGCAGAAGCAGTGTAGATTTAAAGGTGAATTCCAGTTGTATTGTTAGGTAGATGGCAGTTAGGTACAATGCAAGGAGAGTATTGGAAGTAATCATAAAAACTCAGGGTAGAAATGATGAGGGCTCAGATATTTATTTGTTCATTCATCCATATACATCAAGTATCTGCTATCTATCAACCACCCTCTTAGC
Source organism: Phyllostomus hastatus (assembly GCF_019186645.2). Lineage (NCBI taxonomy): Eukaryota > Metazoa > Chordata > Mammalia > Chiroptera > Phyllostomidae > Phyllostomus > Phyllostomus hastatus. The sequence goes on from NW_025334023.1 coordinate 28,873,360, forward strand.
TGTTAGCATTGGTACATTTTTTTTACCAAAAATATGGATATAATTTTTTTAAAAATTATTTATTTTGCTTCTATATTTACTTTTACCAATATCATTTTGAACTAAACAGAATAAATTATTTATGGTTCATAATTTCATCTACAGAACAGAGTAAAACAGAAACCCAAAAACTAGAGACTAAGTTGTGTGACTTTGGGGAGGTTGTCACACCCCTTACCTCCCTTGAAGCTTGACTGGAAATCTCCTAGCCCTAACCTCCCAAGTTCTGGCAGTCCCACTATGCTGAACTTTGTCTTCCCCTGGCAGAAGTTCTGTGCTCTAAAATAGGGACCATTTTTCCTTTCCATGACCTACTGGAGGAGAGCCCCTCCCTCCACATGTCCAAATCTTGGTCTGTTTGAGCCTGATTAACCCTGCTGGCCTCATCCTGATGAATCCCTGAGACCTTGCCTCAACACAAAGGTATGTGAGTAACCAATGTGTGGCAGCTAGACTTGTTATACCCAGGGAAATTAGCTGAGTAGCCTCAGATCCAGCACTGGCATTGAATTTGAACCTGTATCAATCTAGAGAACATCATTCACCCCTACCTGGTGACTCACTGAGAACCTACCTCATGCAACTAGAGTACTGCCAGAGGTTCTTTCAGTGACTGAGTCTAATAGGCAGCAAGCAGGAAGGTGGAGGCCTGCAGAGGTGGATCTTTGGATGCCTTTGGACTTCTGCTGACCTGCCCCTGGGCCTGGTGGTGGTAAAAGCTGGCCTTGGGGCACAGCTTAGTCCTTTAGGCCCAGAAGAGGCAGCCACAAACTGTGGATTGCTTGTAGTCCCTAAGCAGATTGCTCAGGACCAGTCACAGGCAGCATATGACAGTGGTCTGCACCAGAGTTCCTTCTAAGAGGTCCAGAACCAGCACACCCAGTGGTCAGCTTCAGAAAACATTATAGCAGGGTCTCATAAGCTTCACAAGTGGCAAATACAAAGGAAGAACTCAGGAGGCAACAGACCTATTGAAGCAAAGTCCATCTCATGTGGTCAGCACCTGCACAACAGCTTGCACACCATGGTTGAGGCTGAGCCTCACATTCAGTCAGACTGATGGTCTATCTCGTGCAAGAATGGGTCAACAGCAGTTAAAACTCAATTACAACAGGAGGGCCCACATAACGCACACAAGCGACATTTCTGATGCACCCAATTCAGATGATTGAGGATAATGTACCATTGGACCCCACAAGACACCTACTACATTAAACCACCTCTAGGATATTAAGAGTCATAGAATATCTATCTAATATATATAAACAAACACAAAGAGGCAGCCAAAATGGGGAAATAAAGAAACATGCCTCAAATGAAAAAACAGGAGAAATCTTCGGAAGCAGAGCTTAATGAAGACAAGCAATTTATCAAATACAGAGTTAAAGTAATGGTTATAAAGATGCTCAAAAGTATGAAAAAGAACATACAAACCATAAAAAGAACCAATGAGAAATGAAGAATACAACATCTGAAATAAGAAACACATGGAAAGGAATAAACAGTGAGTTGGATAATGAAGAGATTCAAACCAGTGATTTGGAAGGCAAGGTAGAAAAAAACACCCAATCATAGCAGCAAAAAGAAAAAAGAATTTTAAAAAAGAAGGATAGTTTAAGGAACTCCTGGGACAACATGAAGAGTAACAATATCTGCATCACAGGGGTAACAGGAAGAAAGTGAGAGACCAAGGGATCAAGAACCTATTTGAAAAAAATTATGACTGAAAACTTCCCTAACTGAGTGAAGGAAAAAGACACATAAGTCCTGGAAGTATGAAGCATCCTAAACATGATGAACCCCAAAAGACACACACTAAAACACAGTATAGTTTGAATGGCTAAGGTTAAAGATTAAGAGAGAATCTTAAAAACAGCAAGAGACACACATTTACCCACAAGAGAGTTCCCATAAGGTTGTCAGATGATTTCTCAACAGAAACATTTCAGGCCAGAAGTGATTGGCATGAAATATTCAAAGTGATGAAAAGCAAGGAACTAACACAAGGCTATCATTTAAAATTGAAGGAGAAACAGAAGTTCCCACAGAAGAAAAAGCTAAAGAATTTTTTTACCACCAGACCAGTATTACAAGGAATGTTAAAGTGCCTTCTTGAAGAAGTTGAAGAAGAGGAAAAAGAACAGAGGAACATAGTTAAAACAATAAAATGGCAATAAATACATACCTATCAATAATTATGTTCAATGTAAATGGCTCAACTCTTCTAATCAAAAGACATAGGGTAGCTAAATGGATAAGAAAACCAGGTCCACATATATGCTGTCTAAAAGAGACACACTTCAGAACAAAAGATATACACAGACTAAAATTAAAGGCATGAAAAAAAGATATTTCAAGCAAATTGAAAAAAAATAAGCTGGGGTAGTAATACTTATAGATTACAAAATAGACTTTAAAACAAAGTCTATGGTAAAAGACAAAGAAAGACACTATAATAATAAAGTTCAGATAAAGAATATACAGAAAAGAAAGAAACTTATAGACCAATATCTCTGATGAATACAGAAACTAAAATCCTCAATGAAATATTTGCAAATCATATGCAGCAATACATTGCAAAGATTATACACCATGAACAAGTGGATTATATTCCAGGGATGCAAGGTTGGCACAATATCTGCATATCAATAAATGTGATACATCACATAAACAAAATGAAGAACCAAAACCAAATGATCATATATAAAAGACATTTGATAAAAATCCAGCACTCATTTTTGATAAAAACTATAAGCAAAGTGGTAATAGAGGGAATATACTTCAACATATTAAAGGCCATATATAACAAACCAGTACCCAACATCATACTCAACAGGAAAAACTAAAAGTGTTTTCTTTAATATCAGGAACAAGACAAGGATGTCTGATTTTTCTACTCTTATTCAACATAGTACTGGGAGTCCCAGCCAAAGCAATTAGACAAGAAGAGGATCTAAAAGACAGCCATGTTGGAAAGAAAGAAGTAAAACTCATTATTTGCAGATGATATGATACTGTATATAGAGAACACTAAAGATTTCACAAAAAACCCTACTATAATTGATAAATGAATTCAGTAAAGTAGCAAGATATAAAAAAATTATCCAGAAATCATTTGTATTTTTATAAATCAATAATGAACTATTTGAAAGGGAAACTAAAAAAACAATCTATTTACAATTGCACCACAAATACTTAGGAATAAATTTAACCAAGGATATAAAAGACTTGTAATCAGAAAACTATAGACATGGAAGAAAGAAACTGAAGAAATACAAATAAGTGAAATGATATAATATGTTCATGAATAAGAAAAATTAGCATTATTAAAAATGCCATAGCACCCAAAGCGATCTGTAGATTCAATGCAATTTCTATCAAGATACCAATGGCATATTTTACAGAACTGGAACAAATATTCCAAAAATTTATATGGAACCTCAAAAAACCCTAAATAGCCTCAGCAATCTTGGGAAAGAATAAAGCTGGAGAAATCATGCTATCTGATATCAAACTATACTACAAGGCCACAATAATCAAAACAGCATGGTACTGGATAAAAACAGACATATGTATCAATGGAGCACAAGAGAAAGCCCAGAAATAAACATGCCTTTATGACCAGTTAATGTTTGACAAAGAAGGGAAAAACATACAATGGAATAAAATGGTTTATTCAATAAATGGTGTTGAGAAAACTGAACAGATTCATGACAAAAAATGAAACTAGATTACTTTCACACAATAATAAACTGAAAATGGATCAAAGACTTAAATGTAAGTCATAAAACCACAAAAATCCTAGAAGAAAACATATACAGTAAGATCTCAGACATTTCTTGTAGTAATATGTTTTCGGATACATCCCTTCAGGCAAAGGAAACAAAAATAAAAAATCTAATGGCTTTTGCATAGCAAAGGAAACCATCAACCAAATGAAAAGACAACCTATTCTATGGAGGAATATTTGTGAATGATACATCTGATGAAAGGTTAATAATCAGAATTTATAAAGAACTTTAATCTCCAAAATATATAAACAACTCAAATGACACCCAGGAGGACAAATAATCCAATTAAAAATGGGCAAAGGACCTATACAGACACTTTGGCAAGGAGAACACACAGAGGGCCCGGAGACATATGAAAGGATGCTCAGCATCACTAGCCATCACAGAGATGCAAATTAAAACCGCAAGGAGATACCACTTCACATCAGTCAAAATGGCCATCATATTTTTAAATATTTTTTATTTTAATTGTTGTTGCAGTACAATTTTCTATCTTTTACTCCCATCCCAGCCCACCCACCCAGCCCTCCCCTCCTCCCACCCATTTCCACCCACCCCTAGTTTTTATCCATGTGTCCTTTATACTTCTTCCTATAAACCCTTCCCCTTTTCCCCTGAAATTCCCCTGAAATTCCCTCTCCTCTCCTCTCTGAACACTGTCAGACTATTCTCTATTTCAGTGTCTTTGGTCATATTTTGCTTGTTTCTTTGTTTTGTTATTTAGGTTCCTGTTAAAGGTGAGACCATATAGTATTTGTCTTTCACTGTCTGGCTTATTTTGCTTAGCATAATGCTTTCCAGCTCCATCCATGCTGTTGCAAAGGGTAGGAGCTCCTTCTTTCTTTCTGCTGCATAGAATTCCATTGTGTAAATGTACCATAGTTTTTGATCCATTCATTTACTGATGGGCATCTAGGTTACTTCCAATACTTGGCTGTTGTAAATTGTGCTGCTATGAACACTGGGGTACATAGGTTCTTTTGGATTGGTGTTTCAGGGTTCTTAGGATATAATCCTAGCAACGAAATTGCTGGGTCAAAAGGCAGATCCAATTTTAGTTTTTTGAGAATATTCCATACTGTTTTCCATAGTGGTTGTACCAGTCTGCAATCCCACCAACAGTGCACTAGGATCCCCTTTTCTCCACAACCTCTCCAACACTTGTTGTTTGTTGCTTTGTTTATGATGGCCATTCTGACTGGCGTGAAGTGGTATGACATTGTGGTTTTAATTTGCATCTCTCTGATAGCTAGCGATATTGAGCATCTTTTCATGTGGCATATTTCACAGACATAGAACAAACATTTCAAAAATTCATATGGAACCATAAACAACCTCAAATAGCTGCTGCAATTTTGAGAAAGAAAAGCAAAGTAGGAGGGATCACAATACCTGATACCAAACTGTATTACAAGGCCGCTGTAATCAAAACAGCCTGGTACTGGCATAAGAACAGACATATGGACCAATGGAACAGAACAGAGAGCCCAGCAATAAGCCCAAGTCTCTACGGCCAATTAATATTGGACAAAGGCAGCAGAAACATAAAATGGAGTAAAAACAGTTTCTTCAACAAATGGTGTTGGGAGAACTGGACAGCTATGTGCAAAAAAATGAAACTCAAGCACCAACTTACATCATACACGAAAACAAATTCAAGGTGGATAAAAGACTTAAATATAAGCCATGTCACCATTAAAGTCCTAGAGGAGAACATAGGCAGGAAAATCTCAGATATTTCACACAGAAACATTTTTACTGACATGTCCCCTAGAGCAAGGGACATAAAGGAAAGAATAAACAAATGGGACCTCATCAAAATAAAAAGCTTCTGCATGGCTAAAGAAAACAGTATCAAAATAAAAAGAGAACCAACTGTATGAGAAAACATATTTGCCAATGATACCTCAGACAAGGGTTTAATATCCAAAGTATATAAAGAACTTACACGACCTCACTCTAAGAATGGCCATCATTAACAAATCAACAAACAATAAGTGCTGGTGAAGTTGTGGAGGAAAGGGAACCCTAGTACACTGTTGGTGGGAATGCAGACTGGTGCAGCCACTATGGAAATATCCTCAAAAAACTAAAAATGGAACTGCTTTTTTATCCAGTGATTCCACTGCTGGGATTATACCCTAAGACCCCTGAAACACCAAGAACCTAAGCACCCTATGCTCACTCATAGCAGCGTTATTTACAATAGCCAATAGCTAGAAACAGCCTAAGTGCCCATCAGTAAATGAGTAGATCAAAATAAATGGGATAAGGGAAATAAGGCAGGTAGCAAAAGACAAATACCATATGATGTTACCTGTAAGTGGAACCAAAATGACAAAACAAACAAGCTAACAAATAGACCCAGAGACATGGAAATGAACAACAAACTGACAGTGACCAGAGGGGTTGGGGGAGGGGAATAATGGGGGAAAGAAGGGAACGGGTCAAGTCAAGGAACATGTATGAAGGATCCATGGACAAAGACAAGTGGAGGTAGGACTGAATGTGGGAGTGGGGTGTGTACAGCAGGGTAGAGTAATGAGGGAAAAATTGGGACAACTGTAATTGAACAACAATAAAAATAATTAAAAATATGAACTTATGCAACTAAACACCAAAAAATAATAATAATCCATTTAAAAATGGGCAACGGACCTGAATAGACACTTCTCCAAAGAGGACATAAGATGGCTAATAGACATATGAACATATGCTTAATGTCACTAATCATCAGAGAGATGCAAATTAAAACCACAGTGAGATATCACCTCTCACAGGTCAGAATGACTATCATTAATTATCAACAAACAAGAAGTGCTAGTGAGAATGTGGAGAAAAGGGAACCTTAGTGTACTGTGGGAATGCAGATTGCTGCAGCCACTATGGAAAGCAGTATAGGGTTACCTCAAAAATTAAAATAGATCTGCCTTTTGACCCAGTGATTATACTTCTGGGAATATATCTGAAAAAAAAAAACCCTGAAACAATAATTTGTAAGAATATATACACCCCTATGTTCACTTAAAGAACTAGAAAAAGAAAAACAAACAAAGACCAAATTCAGTAGAAGGAAGAAAATAATAAAAATCAGAGCAGAAATAAAAGTAATAGAATCTAAAGATGTAAAACAAAAGATCAATAAAACCAAGAGCTGGTTCTTTGAAAAAAATAAGCAAGATTAATAAATCTTTAACCAGATGCATGTAGAAAAAAAGAAGACCCAAATAAAATCAGAAATGAAAGAGAAGTAACAACTTCTTGTTTTTACACGAAATATATACTTTTTTTGTTCCATTTAATAGCAACTCTCCTTTATTCCTCAGTATTATAACATATAGTGTGAACATATTCTCTTTATACAAATACATTTTCAAACAGAATGGAGGTAAATTAATCTCCCCTTAGACTTTTACAGTTAATCATCAATATTCTACTTTAATAATTGTTTATTGACCCTTCATTTATTTACTTCTTTCTTTTAAATGTCTATTAAGTGGTGGAATCTTTACATAGAAGTTCTCAAATACTAATGTGGAAAGGAAATGTATACCAAAAAGGGTTCATTCTAATCAAAGCATGTGTGGGGCTTATTTTGGGGGTGTGGGGTAAGAAAAGACAGTTGAAAATTCTCTACATTCCATTAATATAAGTCTAAAATTAACCCCAAAATGTCATGCTTATGCCTAGGCAGCAGTCTAGAAGTATGCATGATCTTGGCACTCTCAAGGAAGTCTTTTGGAAACATAACCAACTCTTTCCACCAATCCACTGTTTATAATGGCTAAGAAAGCCATTATAAATTACCAGTACTCAAGAAATACCAGGTTTTAACATGCATACTCACAATCAGAAATATCACTTACTTAGAAAATATGATAGTTGTCTAGTCTGTGTTTACTGGGAATGTATTTTATACAAATAAGTACTTCTTTCTTGCCCCTAGAGTTTATCCACATGAATACTGCACAAATTTCTAAAGCCTAAAGTGTGCACAAATTATTTTTCTGTTTCCATGACCTTTTCTTATCTGCTCTTCCTCTCCTATTCCCTTTCCTATTCAATGATATAAATAGCCACCATACAGTTAACAGAAACCTGCCAGTCACCCTGCACTGAGAGTTTAAACATCCCTTCGCCCATTCAGTTACAATCTGATAGCAAGAGAGCTCATGTGGCCCAAAGATCAGTCATAAAAGGAAGACACTAATTGGATGATGATTCACTGATTCTTCAAACCTTATTGAACTGCTCCTACATGCCAGGCAATGAAATGGAAAACAAGGATGATGGACTGTATTAAGTACAGAAATTATGCTTACATCAGCAGATGTAAGATAGGTAAATAAATATCAATGTAAGATTTATGATGGAGATGTGGAAAAAATAGAGAAGTAGTTATAAATGGGGAGATTTAGGAGTCAGGAAAGGCTACATAGAATGGTGAAATTCCTCTGTGTATATTGTGATGCCTGGTCAGTACATGCACTCAACAGTTCACTCAAAAACAATTATAATATGCTGGGAAGGACAATGAGAGCAAAAAGATTAATACTGCTAAGGAATGCACCACTGGATGAATGTCTTAACGTTGAGAAAACTAATTCTTATTTAAAATTTTTTTTTAAAAAGAACAATAAAAAACTAATTATTTTACTTTGAGGACTACTGAATTGGAGAGTTTACTTTAAATACCAGTAAGATCACCCACTATAGACCTCAAGTAATGAAGTAAGCAGACAGATGGAGAACTCAGTAAAGAGACAGTAAATGTTGAATTACAGCACATTGGCACATAAGTAGCAGTCAATCCTTTGGACAAAACTGAGATCCTCCAAAAACTATCAGAGAGAAAGTGAAAAGATAAGGCTAAGATCAGAGGTTTAAAAAACATACCGGTATTTATAGGGCACACAGGATGATGACGACCCACCCAAGGAGAGAAAATAAATAAACAAACAAATAAAGAAAGAAAATACAAAATACCTATGTGTGTTCAATGTCATTTTCTATTGTTATAAATATCCCTCTATTATTTTAAATATTAAAAGTTTATATGTCTATTTACACATATCTACCAAAAAATATTGCAGTTGTAGAACTTGACGGTTTATATAATATGATGTTATTTGTTAGATGCTCTTTCTTTTTATAGTCACAAGATCCTCATTCATCTAAGATCTTTACTATTCATAATGGTTACAGGGACAGAACAAAACATAAAATATACTTTTTAAAACCTTCTCTAATTTTGCTATTCCAAAGAACCTAAAATAAATATTCAGGTAGTTCTGGCTTTATTTCTATCACCATTCAAAACATGTCATTTAGGGGCCCTAGCTGGGCAGCTCAGTTGGTTAGAGCATTGTCCCAATGTGCCAGGTTGCAGCTTGATCTGTGTTCAAGGCACATACAAGAATCAGCCAAAGAACGCATAAATAAGTGAAACAATTTACATCTTTCTCTCTGTCTCTGTCTGTCTGTCTGCCTGTCTGTCTCTCAAAAATCAATACATAAAAAATAAATAAATAAAACATAATTGAGAGGTACTTGAGACAAAGAGAGGGCAGCATAAAGCCAAGGGAAGAGAACATTTCAAGAGAAGACCTCCTGATCACAGAGGAGGTTAAAAATTATAGTGACCTCCCCCAGAGCAGTCCAGTGGAGCCCAGAGATTACTAAATTGCAAAGGGGAAAGGAGACAGTGAGTAAAGACAGTGAGCTGTATTGACTGAAGAAGTTAACATGGTGATGACTTGAAGAGAAGGAGTAGAACACCTTACACATGCTGTGGGAGGATGCAAAGAAACTTGGACATATGTATTGGTGAGAGGATGGAACCAATAAGAAGGGAAAGTTTAAAAACAGTAGAAATAAACTCTGTGAGGTAAGTCTCAGGCTGAGGGAGTCTGAAAGAGGCACAATCATGCACAGTAGAGAAATCACCCACATATTCGACTGCCTTTTAAGAGCACTGCTGACTCTCTGACCCTGAGATAAGTTATTAGTGCAAACTACTAGGTTTACACTGTTGATGTTATTACTGGTTAGCAACTACATCATTTGTTGAAACATAGCTGTATTCAACTAAACCATATAGACTATCTATTATCTATCTATCATCTATCTATCTATCTGATCTATAATTGCATAAGCTGGTATTAATTCTAGTTATTTCATTTCATAATTATGTAGTTGCTTTTATTTTATAGCCAAAGAGCTAGATTTTACATTTATCCCTGTTGAATTGCATTTTAATAGGATAAGTCCATCATTTCAACCTGAGAGTACATAGATCTCTAATTCAGTAATCAGCAAACTGTAGTCTGTAGGTTCACTGACTATTTTTGTAAATAATGTTTTATTGAAACAGAGCCACACTCATTCATTTGTGTAATTTCTATGGCTGATTTCATGCTACAATGACACAGATGAGTATTTGCAACAGAGAACTTATGCCCCACAAAGCAGAAAATATTTGTACCTTTACAGGAAAAGTCAGCCAACCTCAGCATCTAATCTAACCCATGAACTATACTTTCCAGCTAAAATATTCAAGTTTGGGAGGTATGTTTTCCATGTCTTCATTCAAGTTATAAAAATTCTAATCCCAATAGGATATAATCCAAAATACTGATAGAAATCCCTGTTTATCTCCCTCTTGACTAATACAAATCTATTAGTTACCACTAAAAGAATGATAACAACAGTGCATTATCATTAGGCTACTATGGTTCTTTTTCATGAGGCTGTCAAAGTGAGCCTGTAATTTTCATAGCTTAAATTCATGTATGTTTAAGCTAGTACCACGTACAATTTATGATCTTGATAAACATAACAAGTATATAATCTAAACTTTATGATTCAAAGACATCATTAAAAGTATCAGCAATTTTACTGGGCTATCATATAATGGTTCTGTGGTGACATAGGGAAATAGGTTGAGTCTTAGTCCATTTGGGCTGCTATAAAAAATACTATAGATTGAGTGGCTTATAAACAACAGAAATATATTTCTTATAGTTCTAGAGTCCAAGATTGCAGTGCCAGTAGATCAAATGTTTTCTCGCTGTATCCTCACGTGGGCAAAGGAGGGATCTCTTTGGTGTCTCTTTTACAAGGGCACTAATCCCACTCATGAGAACTCTGTCCTCATAACCTAATCAATTCCCAAAGGTTCCTCTTTCTATTATTATCACATTGGGACTTACTGATTTCAAGGTATGAATTTAAGGGGCAATACAAACATTCAGTTCATAGCTGGTTATAGCATTTTTCACCACATTTAATAAGAAGTCTATGAGAGCTATGCTTGCTTAGGTCTTAAGAATGCTTTTCAAAAACTGAAAATATAAGAGGAGACAAGAAAACTACTAGCTGTCACTTAGTGCTGATACTCCTGCTAGCTGTTAATCTGACTGCAAGCTCCTGTTCTGCTGCAAATATGGAAATCACATAAGCAAGAGGGATGAAATTACTTGGGAAGTAAAGGCAAATGGTCTTTTAATGCTTACCACATAAACTTTACAAACTCATTTTTATACTTTGTGACATTAATTTTGGCTTTTAAGTGAATTTGTTGCATATTTATTAGTTCATTTGGTTGTGTTTTACATAGCTGAGTTTGCTGAATAGCTAAATTCTATAGAAGTAGGCTGATGCTAGATTGCTTATTAAATGTTTTAGTGAAATGCAGAACTTGTCAGCAGCTTCTCACAATTGGGTCTGAAATGACTTGTTCAAAAGTAACATAGCATATTCAACCCTTGCTCATAGCTTATACCCAGCAATTGTCAGTAAGCTCCCTTAGTCCAAAGAAGGCATGCTAGATTTCAAATTTCAAAAACCAAGAATCTTAATACAAAAGCTTTCAAATCATGTTTGGCTCACTTTTATAGGTCAAGCACTGTACCGAAAACTGTGTTCATAAACACTCTACAAAAAATGCTCAAGTACAAAATCTAAAATTTGAGAAAAATCACTCCTTGTGATGAAAGGCAGTTAATATGCCTTTCACAGACTTCTGCATCTCCCAATTATAGAAAAACCTCTAATTTTCACATAGCACAAAACACAGTATTAACTGATCAATATTAAATTTAATATATAGATGTCTGCATATCAAGATAAAGAGCAAAGTTATATTTTTATATTTATCACCAACACTTGTAAGAAACAAGGTTTGCTTCATTACTGTTCTGAAAAAAAAAATCCTCAGAAGAAAACATTGCCTCCTGTCTGCGCACTTGTGCATTTTAGTGTCTCGTTGGCTTGTTCTTTTATTTATGGCTTATATCTGATTCTGAAATACTGAGTGGGGAGGACATTTCTGCTGCTGTGTTTGTCTTGGATTATTTCCTTTTTGCTATTATATATTATCTGCCTGTAGCTTTTTGGTAAATTGTTCTTCTCACAAGAGTAAACGTGCTCTGGCCAAATAGCTCAGCTGGTCAGGGTGTCATCCTGATGCAAGGTTGCGGATTCAATACCCAGTGAGGGCTCAAACAAGAAGCAACCGATGAAGGCATAAAGAAGGGGAACAACAAATCAGTGTTTCTCTCTCTCTCTCTCTAATGTTCCCCTCTCTCTAAAATAAGTAATTTTTAAAAGAGTTAATGTAAAACTGCTCCCTTTTAAATAAATTGCATTAATTCTGAAATTTAGAAGTTTGAAATAACTTAAAATATTATCAAAATTAGACAGGTTACTTTCATGATTTGCTTTATTTAATGAGATCTCAGACACATTTAATAATTTCTAATGCCTGGTGTGCTTAGCTGCAGAGGGGTACCCAGGGTGAGGAAACTTCAGTGTTGTTCTGAAGCACTGGGCACCTAATATTCACAGATTTCAGACAAGGAAAGTTAGGCACGTCCTCCACTATCATAATGAAAATAAATTCTGTGTCAATGCCCCCCAGGCAGTGGAGGTGTTGAAAGGCTGGTCTTGATCATAGCACTGGCCTGGCTGATCTCTCAGAAACACTACAGCACTCACTATTCAAACACAGAACAGGCCATATCTTTCCCTAAATTAAGTCTTTCAATGGCTTCCTCTTGCCCTCAGGATGACTGCCAAACTCCTTAACATTACTTCTCAGGCCTTTCACCAGTGGACACTTGCTTACCTGTATTGTCATCTCCAAATCTTGGCAAGTGCTATTCTCTGCACTAGGAAACTCCACCCTCCTTCCTCACTTCCATCAACTTTTTGAATCCTTCTCACTTTTCATTCCCCAGTTTAGACATCACGTCCTCCAAGAAGCCTTCTACAATCCCTAAAATGTATGTTGTGTCCACCTTGTGAATTTCAATACTCTTTATGCATTTTCTCTATTAAGGCATCAATCACACTACACAGTGGTTTCATGGTTTTTAATCTGTGAAATATATTTTTTGGAATAAAAATCTTAGAATGAATTGAAATATATGAAACAGAAATGTGGAGATACATGGAACTCTTCTGCTTAAGAAGGGGTGGAGAACCTGAAGTTATGTATGTTCAGCTTCCCCAGCATGTTTGTTATGACCTCTAAGGAACTTTCTGAGAATCTTGGGACTCTCCAGAGTGCATCTGAAACACAATTACAGTACTCTAGAACAAAGTGCTTATTTTTCTATATTGCTCACTAGACCACAGACTTCAAGAAGTCAGAAACCATGTTTGTTTCATTCATAATGTACTTGATAACTGAGCATCTGATCCAGAAAGCTGAAGACATTAGAGATGCAACAAGTAATTGTTGAATAAATGAGCAGGGTCAGTGGCAGAGCTCAGGTTAAAGAACTATTTGTCCTGTCATCTTTTGACAGCCCAGATCAAGCAAAGAATGACCTGAGTAGAGATGACCTTAAAAGAGATCAGGTAGTGCAAAGGGTAACACATCTCTTCTCAAGAGGCATCTTGATCTTTTATAAAGACCAGTGCACTACAGAAATGGCGTATACACAAGTTAGAAACATCCTACACTTGTTTGCTTAGAAGATGTTCTTATTTAAACACAAGAAGAATTTTATTAAGGTGTTCAGGAAGTGACTTTTTATGCTAATCAAAACATTCAGCAAAGAAAGCTTAAGAATCAGTTCCAGAAGGAAAATGATTTGCATTATGACTCAACTCTCCAGGACAGTGATAAATATACATATCCTTCTAGACTCTTAGAATAATGCTCAAGAGTCCTTTGTGACAGCATGCTTATGGTGGCCATTATGTACAGTAACTCTGGGGATATTGCTCCATTGTCTGACCCTACCGTTATGAAACAATGAACTTTTGCTTTCATACGCTGAAAGGGAAAATCTTGTAGACAAAAATCACTGTTATTCAATGAATACAATATGGCCATCACTATAACTCACAACTTACTGGCATCTTCTATTATACAGTATATGGACACCTGGCTGAACCAGCCTTTTTAGAAGAACCTCTATGAGACAGTGTAACCTACGATGGAAAATCAAAGCTATGTTGCATTTAAAACATGTCATCACCACTATGGTCTATGAGGCTTTAATACCCTTAGACTTGAACGGAAATAGAAACACAGAAGAACATGTGATTTAGACACTAATCTGATTCTTAGCTTTCAGATACTTTAATTTGTTTATATTGTTCTCTGTTTTATCGCTTTCCCTTTAAGCTTTGATCCTTGCTTCAGTCTATGTGCTGTCCTCAATAAAGATAATAGAAACCCACTTTATTTAAGAAACAAGCTTGAGTACTTAAAAATCTAAGACCTCAATCACTAAAATTGCAGGCCTGTCACTAGATAATGATAATGTAATAGATGATTCAAACACTAGAATATTAAACAATCTGACACCTGTAGTTTCTGAAAGCAGCAATAGGTCAAGAAAGTGAAGGGTAATTTTGTATTTTTAAACCCCTAAGCAGGAAGTTCTATCTAGTTTGATTTTAAAATAAGTAAGTAATGCCGTCAGTTAATTACTACCTTTATACTTCATGATCCACACTCTGAGCAATACCAGCTCTGGCCAGTTTTTATTACAACAACCAAGTTCATAGGCACTAAAATGAGAATACGTGCTCATATGTGGTTGCTTTGCCAAATGAAGATTTTTCCCTGTACTGAGAGGTGAATAAAGAAAAAGATATCAAAAGTAAATCAGTTTGAGAAAAAATTATAAATATGATATAAGGAAATATAAAAATTCAATTAATTACTGCAAACTAATTTTAATCTTCTTAGCTGCAGAACCTAGTTTCCTCTTGGATACAGAAACCAAATTCAAGCATTGCCCTCCACTGGGCCAGCTTCAGCTATTGTGCAGGTGCTGAGAAGGGCTCTACAGATGTTCCTTTTAGAACAAGAAACAGTTGACCCTTGAAAAACATGGGTTTGAACCGCATAGGTCCACTTATACAAGGAGTTTTGTCAATAAATACTGTAAATCTGCCCTGGCTGGTGTAGCTCAGTGGATTGAATGTGGGCTGCGAACCAAAGGGTCACCAGTTCGATTCCTAGTCAGGGCTCATGCCTGGGTTGCAGGTCAGGTCCCCAGTATGGGGTGTGTGAGGGGCAACCATACATTGATATTTCTCTCCCTCTCTCCTTCTCTTCCACTGTCTCTAAAATTGAATAAATAAAATCTTTTTTAAAATACTGTAAATCTATTTTCTCTTCCTAATAATTTTTAATAATTTTCTCTATCTTATTTTATTGTAAAAATACAGTATATAATACACATAATGCAAAACTTGTGTTAATCGGTTGTTTATGTTATTGGTAAGACTTCCAGCCAATGGGATGCTATTAGTAGTTAAGGTTTTGGGGAATCATCAGTTATATCCAGATTTTTGACTGATGCAGGTTGACAATCCTAACATCCAAGTTGTTCAAGGGTCCACTATATAACATAACAAAGAGTGCAGGAAGGCCAAGAGGCATCAGCAGACGAGCCTGCTACACTGGATAGAAGGAGATTATATTATTTATCAACCTTATACTTTATTTCTGTATCATTTCTTAGCTACTCCAGTTATTTGGCACTATTAAGTACAGGTTGATTAAAAAGAAGTTGTTTTTTGTCATCAAGCTGGACAGGATCCATCCCACCTCAGGCCCAGGACAATATGCCTGCCTTCATTGTTCCTTTCTTCATTCACCCTGACGCTAGATAGCAGCTAACAGGGTCAGCAGGGAGAAATCAATGGCACTCAAGTGTAATGATAGTTCCAGCATTAGGTAATGGTTTCTAAAACCCCTATTCAAAGGTCATGTTTAATTTTTTGTTGTTGTGTTTTTGTTTTTTTTTACCATTTGAAATCTGAGGACCAGATCATCTAGAGACCCTAATATGTTTCCCCTCATTATATTCCGTGTCCATGCCCTTCCCAAGCTTATACCCTATCTTAATCTGATAGTCAAAAGATTGAGAATATGGACCTATTAATGAGGCATTAGAAAACTTTGGGACAAATTAAACATGTCTAGAATCAGAACAAAGGTTTAATTTAATGTTGCTCTCTCTCGTCAGCTCAACTGATGTTATTAAGATTTTTCCAGACAACGTCTAGACTTTTTCAAAGACCCTCTCTTCTTACTCTCTCCTCCAAACTCTACGGCAATGTTTCTCAAATTTTTACATTATTGTCAATCTCTATTTAAGGAGCCTTTTTAGATTTTTTTCCTAACCACATCCCTTCCCTATGAAATATCAACAGTACAGATAGACTGTTAATCTGTTTGTATGTACTGACCCTTAGGAGGAGCACAAACCATTGTAATATCAAAGATTTTTTTCACCTCCTAAGATACAGTTTTGACCTTGTGGGGCAATCTTGCCTCTCTTTGAGATGCATGCTCTATAACACTTAAGAATAATCTACCGTTTGAAGATTCCCCAAGCTAACCACACTTCATAAGAGTTAAAATTTTTCAATCGGTATATAAAAATTTTTTAAGTAAACTATCTTTTCCTCTTTCCCAGTCTTATTTATAGGAAGAGACTGACATTAAAAAGTATCAAACAATCTAATCAATGTGTGTATGTATGTGTGTGCCTACTGTAAGAGTAATTGTAAAAGGGCCTTAGCTAAAATATGAAGAAATAAATCCAGCATAGTTTTAAAAATTTTGATAAGACAAATCATTTGTCATGTGGACTAGATAGAGTTTTTACACAAAAAAACAAAATGAGATTATTCTTTTCCCCAAAAAGTATTATGAGCTGCATGATTTGGTTTTAGTTGGAATTTTGGGTTACTCGGCAATGGTTACATACTTTTCATATTCTGTCCTTGACTTCTTGTAACTGATACTGAGAGGCCAAAGATTACAAAATTATGGCTATGAAGTCATGCAAATTATAAATGGCATTTTACTTTATGCAGCTGAAAGGGCATATAAAGTGCAAACATTAACAAAACTAAAAGTCAGCTAGAAGACTATTCCTTTTGGAAACAGTAATGAGTTTCCAAAAGGAACAAAACTATAAAACATTATTCTTGAACCTAAACATTTTTTTAAGTTTAATAAGAATATTTTGTGCTTTAACTAAGTTGGAAAGTTATAAGAAAGGTGCTGTACTAAAGTAATTCTATAAAATAGGGGGTCTTTTGGTCAGGAGTTGACTCTGTGGCCTCCTACAGCCCCTACACACATATGCCATTTCAGATAACTTGGACATACTGAAATCCACAGTCCACTTGTCATCAGAAAATATAATAAAGTTTTTTCTGTTCATTTGTTTCAAAGTTCAAAAGCCTTTCAGTGAAGTCCAAGTTAAGGACATACCAAGAAAGAAACTGATAAGGGAATAAGGTGGCTAATATGAGTTTACCAGAGAACAGTCAAATATTGCCAGCTCCAACAGTGACCCCATTAAGATTAGCTTGGTGATCTCCTTAGGGGAGGTGTTAGAACTTTAAGCAAGCAGAGGAAGAGAAAGATATTGCTGATGAAGGAAAAATACAAAAGTCTATAGATCAGTTCAGGTAGGTGACAGAAACAGCTGCAAAATACTGGCAACATCAGCTGTAGTTGAGAATTGAGAAATAAATCAACTTCAGATCTTGGTGGAGGCCCAGAGAATAAATAAACTCAGTTAAAATCTCTGGGACCTGATAACCAGGTGTTCTCTGGAATGAAGAAAAACAAACAAGCCTGCTTGGGACCTTGCTTAGAATAGATGTTTAAAGAGCTTCCCTTTTTGCAAACAGTTGGAAAGCCTTCTGTGTAAGGAAACCAATAGCAGAAACTCAGTACCCCTGTGGTACACATGGTACCCTATAACCCCTATTTTTCCAGACTCTGAGTTTCTGAGCCACTTTGAACCCCAGTGGGAAAGTCACCTTGGGGACAGAAGGAAACATGCTGCACACAGCCATCTCCTCAAAATAATGCATAGTTGTCACTCTGTTCCAGAAGTGACTGAGAGGCTGAAATGTATCATTCCTTCTCCCCTCACTAAAAATTAAAATAAATCACCCAGAGAGGGTCACTCTCCAGTCCCTCCACCTATTTATTATAAATGCCCCATCTATCCGACTTTCAAGTTCAAAAGGTTAAGAGCTTGACCGATGGGCGGCGCAGCCTGCAACTTTCTGTAACTCCGTGGTCCTGGAATCAGTGACTATTGGACACCGAAATGACTTCTCTACAGTGTATGGAGATGAGCCACCTGACCCACTGGATCCTCTGCAGCACGCATCCTACTCCTCTCAATCCCATTCTGGAAAAAGCTGCTCTCTCAGGACTGCGGACAGGCAGGAACCTCTCCAGCACAATACATTCACCACATGAAAGATTTGGAGAGAGAAGATAGATGGGGTGAGGGGTGAGGTGGGGGGGTGGAGAGTCAATGACAACAAAAAGTGCTTTTTTAATTAAAAAAAATAAAATCGGAGCCTCTTACCATCTCGTCTGAGGTTGGTGTTGCGCAAAGCTTTGATGGAGGCGCTCTGTGGAGCTGCAGAAGTGTCCCGATAGCTGCAAAAGTTTGCGCAGACTAGAGTACAGACGAGGATGAGTCGGTGCATTGGGATCAGCGACTGAGGCACGCTGTGACTCTAAGAAAAATCCGGGAGAAGCTCCGGGGACTGATGCTGCACGGTGCTGCGCCACACTTCTGCTGCCTGCGCTCGCCCAGCGCTGGCCCGCCGCCGCTAAGCTAATCGCCTAGCTCTCCCAAACTTCCTGCATGCTGAACTTTCAGAGCACGTGTGGGTGCCGCACTTCCTTGTAGTGCCGGGAGTTGATAAATGGTGACGGGACAAACAACAGGTTGACGTTTGTTCGCCCCCTCCGGTGGCCAGCGGCTGCAACACAGGCTGCAGGGGGCAGCGGCTGTGCGTTGCAAGGCTGGATAGTGAAGCAGCTGCGTCCTCCGCCCTTGGGCTGCGCGCACTCACTCTCAGCCGCAGTAGCAGCCCAACTTTCTCTGGCCAGGCTGTAACCCGCTCTGCAAGTGAATATGCCGGCTTTGACAGTGAGCCAGGACTCTTCCCACTACCCTGCACTTAACCCTAGACGTTAGATCAGAAAGGGAACAGAAAACAAAGTGGCCAGGAGGAAATGGGAGAAGGTGGAATCCCAGTGCTTCTCCAGGGGTGACTGACTCATTTACCCACAAGATACAGGTCATGTCATGGTGATAGTGGGGTTTGGGGAGGGGGCTGCGGTTGGAAGTGTTTAGTTTGCAATAAATCTTGACTAGTTCTACTTAACCAAGATTTCACTCGGTGAAAAAGTGGAAAAATGTACTTGCAAAGGAGCTTAATTCTGTGCTTTCCTTTGAACTTCAGTGACTATGTATGACTTTAGCTGACTCGGCTAATTTCTCAGGGAGAACAGCAGTCCGTTCTTCCTAGCTCACAGAGCTCTAGTAGTCATGGGCCCATGGGGTGAAGTGCATGCACAGTAAATTCTCAAGGCTATTTTTATATGCCCCATCTCCACCTCCTCTTTGTATGGTTCTGGTGAGAATTTCATGACATAATTTTATTATATTGTTTTCTTTGTAGCTGAATCCAAGTCCAAATTTCATAATTTCTCAGCTACTCACCCATGAGATCTAGAAAGGACTTTTGTCATTTTCTTTCAGGCCTTCTAGCTTCTGAAAGTCTGAGGTATGAGAAGTAAGTGATGTACACCTATAGGGAGCTGGGAGTGGCTGAGAAGGGTAGAAAGTTCAGAAAAAGACAGACTTCACAATTGCACCATCCCATGCTTACTAGGACTCATGTATTCTTTCCACATACTCAAAGATTAATATAGTTCATCTTGTTGTTTTTATCTAAAACAGTGTATCACAACTGTCATTTTGTTGGTTATGAAATCAATTTCAAGACCAACATTATTACTCTTTTTTATTAATACTTTATATTTTAGAGCAGTTTTATGTTCACAGCAAAATTGGGTGGAACATATAGATTTCCCATGTACCTTCTGTGTCCACACATGTATAGCCTCTCCTGTAATCAACATCACCATCAATGAGGTACATTTGTTACAGTGCATGAACCTACATAACAACACCCTAAAAGCCCCAAATTTATCTGATGGCACTCTTGGTTACTTATGGTATACATAAAGGTTACATTATAGTTTGTCCACTCTTGGTTTTGTTCATTTTATGTGCTTGGACAAATATATAACAATACATATTCATAATCGTGGTATTATACTGAGTGTTTTTACTGCTCTAAAAATCTACACTCAAGTATTATTCTTTAAATAAATAGAGATTTAATTACCAGGGTTTACTGAAGATAATAATGCTAAGTATTATTTCAAACACACACACACAAACACACACTGGGATATAAAAGTTATTTCTATGGGGCCTAATCAGGAAAGTTTGAAAGCCACTGAAAAAAGTTCTGGTTACTCTATCTCAAAGTACAAACAATCCCTGGAAGAGGCATCTTGGAGTGGCATAAAACCTGCATTCAATCATTTATTCATTCAACAAGCATTAATTAAGCATTATGTTTTTACTTTGCCGTGACCTAATCTATGTACCCTGGGGAATAAAATAGGGAAAGTGTGAGAAATATCGTTAATTCATTGGAGTTTACATTTTATTGGAGAAGGACCTTACACAAGTAAACCATATCTATATTAACATAAGGGTCAAAGATTGATGAGATTGAATTATGAGATTAATTAAAATATGTGATACCATTTTTAAAAAGTGATTGGAAAAGCTCATTAGAATTTTATACCCAGCTCCTGACATAAGAATATATGAAAAATAACAAGTATCAAAATGCTAGAGATTATTTATTTAAATATATTAAATATTAAATGTATAGTATACAAAGTAGTGCTTCCAAGATACTAATAAATACTGTGTACTCACAGAGCATTGTGAATTCATAGTGTCAAATAATTTAGTTAAAAAAGTAAAGGGCATCACATAAAATCAGCATATCCTTGATTGTTTTTAATGCAGGAAATATCCAAAATCAAGGATAAACCAAAAAATTAGGCACCCAGGACTAACCAGTTGTTCTGAACATAGTTTTAAATGTTACCTAATAATTCTTACAAATTAAATTATCAACTAAGGTATTATCATATGCAGAATAGTTTCTTAATAAAATATTTTGAGAGAGTGGGAAGGGTCTGATATAAAGATAAAATATAAACTGTTTCAACTTATTTTTCACATGTGTCTCAAACTAACTTACCACAACATTGAATTTTCCAATATATTTTAAATGCCTATAGATCAGTTAGAAGAATATGAACCAACAAAATGAAATCTGATTTATAAATATGTATTACTACTCAGAATAATAAAAATCAAATATTTGATATTTAGCCCTTGTTCAATGACATTCAAATAACTATAAAGATAACTGTACTGTTCAGAAATTTTCAAAAAATATGACAGCAATTTATAACAGATTGATTTAAAATGACATTTATCTCAAACAAATATTCTAGCCATAATAATTTGATTAAAAAGGGTAGGTTAGGATGTGACACTATCTATATCATAAATTCTTTCCTTACATTATTAAGACAGAAGAATGACATTTTTCCATTACATTTTCAAATATGCTTGGCTTCTTTCTCTAACTCATAAAGTTATGGTGGAAAATGAGTCTCTTTGAAGCCTTCTCATTCTGCAAGTGTCTCACACCAGAGCCTTTTTTATTAAGTAAATTTCTAACTTACAACTCATTGCAGGACCTTCTCCTTGACTGTAGAAGGGATGTTGTGAAGACTACTCCATTCAAAGAGGACATCACTCTGTTATTATCCTCTCCTCATTAGATTTCAGAAAAAGCAAAACACTGTGATTTGACATCCTGAATTCTGCATTGTCACTAGACTAAGGAGTTTGGTGAACATTGAATTTTTATGGGACTTAGATCCCTTCCTGTGAAATGAAATCATCATAATAAATTACCTTTAAGACTCTTTCAATGATTTGAATATTTTGTTTTATTTTTAAAATTTCACCTGTACTTATAGTTTTTAAAAGATTTTATTTATTTATTTTTAGAGAGAAGGGAAGGGAGGGGGAAAGAGATGGAGAGAAACATCTATGTATGAGAAACATTGATCAGCTGTCTCTTTTATGCCCTCAACTAGAGACTGACCCTCAACCCAGGCATGTGCCCTGAGTGGGATTCAAACTGGTGACCTTCCAGTTTGCAAGACAGCACCCACCCCATGAAGCCACACCAGTCGGGGCTCTTCTCATTTTTTTTTACCATGTGTTATATATATATATACATTTATCAGCCTCAAATGCATGTTAAATAGCTGTTAGAAAGTCTGATTATATACAAGAATAAAACTTTTCTGCAAATTTTAAAATTCCATTAATATATAATAAAATGATAGCTCAAAGACTAATTTAATATTAACATTTAACATTAATAGTTACTTTACTTTTCAAATTTATATTTTCTTTTAAAGAAATCAGTGGATGAAATACAGATAAGGAAAACATGTTTTAGTGTTAGGAATTACTATATATATGAAATATAGTTGATTAAAAGTATGACAAATTTGGAAAAGAAATTTACTACGATGCTTCAAGACATTTAGCAAAAACATTATTACCTATGACTTGACTCAGAAAAATTAGATTAAACTCAGTTTATTTTCAAAGTATTATAAGACATTATAATATTTTGAATATTTGGTGCCAAAGAATGAAATCAATTATTCATAAAATTACAAACTGGCAAATTTTCTAAATTGTTCCAAATAATTTGAAGGAACTAGAATACCAACATGGTTACAGAATATTTTGTATCAAGTATATAAAAAATATATTATTAAATTATGCTGACCCATTATAAACACACCATTTTTTAACCCATCCAATGACTGTCTTTTAATAATGGAAGTTATCTTTTGTAATTTAACTGACATATTTGCCAATAAATATGTATCACATTTTTTCTTTTATTACCATTTTTATTAATAGTAAAATAAGTTGTAGAAAGACTTTTTAAGCATCTTCTCTTTAAAAGTATTATGTTCTCTATGTTTGAGGAAGGCGGAAATTACTTTGAAATTCGGGCTCTTCAGAGAACTAAAACATTGATTTACTTAATTCATTTCAAATCAGCATTAATTTGCTTTTCTTTCCAGTTATTGAGGGAGCACACACCCTGAGCATTGCCTTTCCTCACAGACCATGACGCAGAGTTCCTTCTTGTTAAGTATTTATCTTTCAAACTGCCATTTCTGTGGCACAGGCTGAATGTACACCATAAAAACACAAGGCAACTGTAATGATGTTTCTTTCAATTTGGTACACTCTAATGCACACCTAATTTCTATTTTCTAGGTCCTAATTTGAAGAAAGTCATAGTACATGTTGGTATAATCATAAACCCATATTTGTTCAATTTATACTACACTATATGATTTACCCTACACATAATGTATATACACAATCACCACATTTTATCTAGACTCCTACATAGCATGTCAAATACAATTTATCCAGCTGTAGTGGTAGCACATTTTGAACAGTAATTTTCAGAGTTGAACTTTTAAAAACGGTTGTAGGTGAAACTATCAGTTTGACTCATTGATAACCAATAACCTCAGTCAGTCAACCAGATACTCTGTTCTGTCAAGCATTAGCTTCTTTATTTCATTGAATTAACTAATGATTCAGCTCAATAGAATGAGTCCTTAAGTTCTAAGTCTACCATGTGAAAGAATCCCTGTATCTATAACTTTCCTTCAACTTGTTTATATGTTTACTTTCATATCCTTCAGCTGCATTATCTAAATTTAAGGTTTAAAAGATTAATATATTGCCTGTATTGCAGGATTTCTTCCTTAATTGATCTGGGATGTCTGCCAACCTTCTTTAGAATTCTGCACTTTTATCTTTAGATGATTGGCTTATGTCCAGTGAATTGCCATACTGTGATTTCTCCTCTTACCTTGCCATTTCTTAAGCAAAAATCAGTATTCAGATCTTGAAATGCTTCTTGCCTTGAGTGAGAGTTTTATTTCATTCAAGAAAATCTTTTCTTATATTTATATCCCTTGCAGTTCCATATTGCATATTTACTCTCCTTTTTAGTCAAGCCAATATTGAAGTTTTTAATAAGACACTTAAAACTTGAGTGAGTATATCACCCTTATTAATGAGCAACTTTATTTTTCTCCCTAACAGAGGTAACCCATCTCATGTGTGTTCTTTTCCATCAAGTTGTTGCTTTCAAAAGTTTGAAATAGAGGTCATCTTTTGCATTCTAAAATCTTGGTTATTTTTCATACTTTCCTCTTTATATTTAATCTACAAAAGAAAAAGTGCACTGTGAAAGAGAAATATGTATTGAAAGCACTGTGCAGTCAATAATATAGTTTACTTTGAATAAGCTAACTTAGAGTAGGAAAAAAATTTCTGGGAATTTTTTTCCCAGACACTGACCTTGATTAGACATTGACCCTGATCTTTCTATTAGATGTTCTTTTTTTTCTTTTGAGGCCACAATAAATTTGTTTCCTGAGTAAAGACTGGAAAAGTGCCCCACTTGAAATTTTAAATTTCAAAAGGGAGACTTTTGATGAGGGTGGACAATATGAATATGCAGTTGTGTCACCAACATAATCTAATGAGTAGTTTTCAGTATTACATACTGTGACTAATTAAAGAATCCACAAGTGACTCTAAAGTGTCACATAATGTGGCGTCTTTGAAAAGTCATGGCGTGTATTTCATGATTATATTCTTTATGCTTGAGCATAAACAACTGTCAAAGCTATAAAAAGCCGCCTCTGGTCCAAACTGTTGCTGGACATTTCTAATTTAGAGTTGGCTGGAGTGAAACTCTAAACCTCTCAGGAAGCTTTGAAAGAATAGCAAGCTTACCGATTTATGTAGAACAATCAATGGGATGCAATCTCAAGAATGGACTGGACAAAGTAAAAAACAATAAAAATGTGACAAAGAAAGGATGCTGAAAAAGCATCCACAGGAAAGAAGTAGGTCATTTCAAGGTAATGAAGGCAGAAAAAATCTGTCCAACTTGTAATTCACTAAATGAGTTAGCTTTACAATCCATCTGGACAGCATATGTAAGTGTAGAAAAACTAATATGCATACTAGTTTCTGAAGCCCCAGGAACAGAAAAGTATCTGTGTGGAAATCATGTCTTAAAAATTATGAAGATAAAGGCTTGAGATGTGGAGATAGAGCTGGAGTAGGGGTGAAGGGTGCAGAGAGACCCCCAAATTTCCTTTGTGTACTTGAAGACTTAAAGATCTATTAAATGGAAGAGTAAATAAACTGTTCTTCTGTAATGCATATATATGCTCTTACTAAGAGGCACATTCTAATTAATATACTGTTATTTATTTACTTTTTATTTTTTAATTTTATTTATTTACTTTTAGAGAGGGAAGGGTAGGAGAAAGAGAGAGAGAGAGAAACATCAATGTGCAGTTGCTGGGGGCCATGGCCTGCAACCCAGGTATGTACCCTGACTGGGAATCGAACCTGCGATACTTTGGTTCACACCCACGCTCAATCCACTGAGCTACACCAGCCGGGGCAATACACTGTTTTAAAAATAACTAATTTGACCTGTTTAAGAGCAGAATGAATTGTATATTAAGGCAGAAATTTTTTTTTCCTTTTTAATTACTCAAAGTATCATCATGGGGACTACATAAATGCCGAGTATTAAAAATGAAGCTACTTCATTAAGAAGTTTTGAAAATCCTTACAACTGTTTTTTTTCCCCAACTCTAAGATTTTATAATTGTTCACTAACTAACTTAGAGGAGATATAATACAATAAGAGATCACTGAACAATAATCTTATCATGTATAGCAAAGCTGGGGAGCTTTAATAGTTCTATTTCACATCTTTTTCAAATGTGTTTAGTTAAAAGTGCTGTCTAAACCCTCATTAAAGCACAGCAGCAGCCTTAACATGGTTCTAAGGCATAGACAAGGGTGATCTTACATTGAGACAAAAAATATGCAAATTAATTATCTTCTTAATCTGCCCAACATCCTCAATAGTGCTATGGTGTCACATATATTTTCCCATTAAACTTGATGTAGCTGTTTTTCTAGCACAATATTAATTCTAACAAGCTCTAGAAAGTTGTTGAATTTACTTTTGAGACCAAACATTACTGGAGAAAATATAAAAATATTAAGGCTGATACAATCTGGTATAGCTTTTTTAATAAATTATTGAGTTTCAAAAATAACTTATTCATCAGCTTGAAGGAACTTGAAGGAGCAATCTCCAAATAGCCAAACTAGATGTCAAAACACTATTCTGAAATGTCTGTGTGCCTTACTCTGTGGGAAACTTTTAGGCTCTAATTCAGAGCCAGCTTGGCCTTACTTTGTGAGTCATTTTAAACAGCTCCAATATCTGGTTTCTCCATTAAGTAGAAAACTGAATAATAAAAAAAAAAATTGAGAGTATGGGAGGATATTTCAAGAGAAAACATATAAAAAGAATCTAAAATTCAACATAGCAGTCTGTGATTATTTACTATGCTTCCAAATATCCTGATATGTCTTTTGGGGTCTCATGGATATCTATAAAATGCTTCATTAATTAAAACATATAATAATGGTGTTAAATTATCATAAAATTTTAAAAAACATTGGCTATATTCTATCTAGTATGGTAAAGTTTTACACTATGAACATAGGAATTCACTTTAAAAACAATTGAATATTAATAATGACACATATATGTATGGGCATACAAGGTAACTCCAGTTTGAACTCAAGCAATAATTGGTTAGCATGTAAAAAATCTTTGTCAGAAATTAAGTCTGCAGAGGTTTAGCCCTTTATCTAAATATACACATTAGGATTTTATTGAGTTATATAAACAATGCTAGAAATAATTTCTAATTTGTGAAATGAATAGTGCCCTATACATGTAGCTGGTGACAAATATTGATGAGATCTGTTCTTCTTGAATGAATGTGATATGAAAATTCAGCAAGGTCAACAGCTGGATGTTTTGGGTGCAGAGCTCAGTCTTGACTAACATCCTCCTTTTGGACTTGCATCCTCCCGCTTCACAGAGTGCCTTATACCCTGACTCAGTCAAAAAGTCAGCTAGTCCTACTGCCAGATGCCACTGTGTTCAGCTCAGAGTGAG
Source organism: Phyllostomus hastatus (assembly GCF_019186645.2). Classification (NCBI taxonomy): domain Eukaryota; kingdom Metazoa; phylum Chordata; class Mammalia; order Chiroptera; family Phyllostomidae; genus Phyllostomus; species Phyllostomus hastatus. The sequence continues at coordinate 28,900,785 of NW_025334023.1, forward strand.
TCTGTAATGCACGGTGCTGGTTTGGGTGTCTGAGCAGGACTGGATTGTCTCCAGGTGTCAGGGTAGCTCTAAAAACTGGCTACTTGTTTTTTTACTTGTTTGCTAATAATACTTATATGTGTGACATATATGTGCTTATACTGTAATATAACAACTAGTAGAAAAGTTTTGGAGAGAAAACTTAGCCTTCATTTACCTTAACTGTCAAATATGGCCAATATTTACATAAAATCTTAGAATTTGTCTTGTGACCTTGTTTGTTGACTTAGGTCAGTTTATAACACAAACATATGTTATAGAATTGTGTAATACAATGTATGATATAAGGCAAATAATTCTGTGCATAAATGAAATTTCATTACCTTAACATCTGCATGATGATCATTTTCCTTGATAATACTGGATAAATAAGGAGTTATCTGTATTAAAATCACATTCAACCCTAGATTTCCAGAAATTTATAGTGCCACATAACAAAGACAAGACACCACAGAGAAACCCTACAAAGAATCTTAGCTAACTGTATCTTTTTTCCAAAACTCAAATGCTGTAACATACACTATTAAAAAGTTCTGTGATCAATTAACTTTTAAAAATGCTACATGATTTTCCACACTTAGATGACCACAATATGTTACAAGTTCTGAAATAGTTGTATTAAAGAATCCTGTATAGCTTGTTTAAATTGAATTCTATGGCCACTATACAGAGAGGGACACTGATAAACTAAACTAGATATTGAAGGAGACTACTCAAAGATGAGGCAAGTGGAAACACTGAAACATTAAAACAGGAGGCATTGCATAATAGAGTAGTTCCCCCCTAGTCAGCAGTTTGACTTTTACTCATCAGTGGTCAACCATGATCTGAAAATTTCAAATGGAAAATTCCAGAAACAAACAATTCATAAGTTTTCAATGGTGTGCCATTCTGAGTAGCATGATAAAATCTCACATTGTCCCACTCCATCCCACCTAGGATGTGAATCATCACCTTGTCCAGTGTATCCACACTGTATACACTATCTGTCTGCTGCTCACTCCATGGTCACCTCAGTTATCAGATTCACCATCATGGTATCACAATCCTTGTGTTCCAGTAATCCCTATATTACTTAATTATGCCACATTCACAAAACTTGTACTACAATATATTGTTCTAACTGTGCTATTTTTTGAAATTGAATTTATTGGGGTTACATTGGTTCACAGGACCATACAGATTTTAAGTGTACAACTCAATAAGACATTATCTGCACACTGCATCATGCACTCATCACCCCAAAGTCTCTTCCCATCCCCATTTTCCCCACCTTTGTCCACCTCCACCTAACCCTGTCCCTCCTTTCCTTCTGGCTATCGCCACTCTGTTGTTTGACTTTGTATCTTAAATACATGGTTTTTGCTCAGTCCCTTCACTTCCCTTCATTTAATTCCCTAACCGTCCTCCCCTCTGACAGCTATTCCCTGTGTCCACACCTCTGTTTCTATTTTGTCTGTCAGTTTATTCTGTTCATTTGATTTCATATATAAGTGAGATCATATGGTATTTGTTTTCTCTGACTGGCTTATTTCTTAATGTTGTCAATCTCTTACTGTGCATAATTTAGAGATTAAACTTTATCATAGCCATATATATTCTATATAGGATTTGGCACTATTCATGGTTTCAGACATCAACTAGGGTATATCTCCCCATGGGTAAGTGAGAAACTACTGTACTTGTAGAAATAAGCCTTTTGTACATGAAATTGTCCCAGGTAGGAAAAACAAGAACTACTTGACATATTTTGCAAATAGTATACCATATGTCATCAATTTTAATATGCATTTATCTTTCTTATTTTAAACAATTCTAAAATCAGGATAAGTCTTCGCTTCTCTCGAACACTCTCAGTTAAGTAGTGGTCATAACATGGTTGACATCAATGGACACCTCTGGTAAGAATGAGAGAGTCAGAGCCTCAAACCTTACAGAATGGCGTTGTTGCATGGGGAGAAGACTTCAAAGACAATAGAGGAGGCTGCCTTAATAAATGCTGCACCATAAACACTAGATGGCCCCGAAAATACCATCATGTGGAAAAACACAAAGTTCAATCCTTCTCAACCAAAAATTATTAAGAAGAGTTGTATTCTGAATTAGAAGTTGTTTCAGAAAAGATATTATCTCAGAAATACACACATTCTTAATTATTTATTATATATGTGTCTTCTTATAAATCAGCAAGTTTAACTTTTTTCTTTTCACAGGGAGTTATTAAAAATGGAAATGCTACCATATATTAAGGAATTTAAACCACAATACTCAACTAATATTTTTTATTTTATTTATGCACAGGAATAATTTTAAAAACTATGAATTAATTTGAAAGAGTTATTTGAATAAGCATAACCTTTCTAAAGACAACAAAATATTGATTAGTTTAGTAGTCCGACAGTTTTTCCCCTTTATCAAGAGTACACAAAATAATGACATATCTCAAGACTCATACTAGCTATGTTCAACTACGTTAATTTTCCAGTAGATGCTGGAACTTGAATACATTCATATTGAATCAAGCTTCTCAAGCTTCATATTCAATCATTCTTTTACAAATAACTTGTATTTTCTATGAGATAGACATATGTGTTAAAACTGATGGTTTTTGGTTTGATACTTTGAATAAACTATTTGCAATTCAATAGATTACTTTCAGGATGTTGATGGATATTTAAAGATTATTGCTGTATGAATCTGCAATTATCTGATAAGCTCTTAGCTAAAAATCTGATATATGAGTTTTCATTCTAAAATCTGTGGTGAGATTTTTGTCCACACTTAAACACTAAATAACTGAAGTTGCTTCTAGATTTTTCACTTATTATTCTTAACAAGTTATTCCACTGTTGTTATTCCACTGTTGGCTGCTATAGTTCAATGGATTTGATATTTAATAGCAGAAAAACTATGTTATCAAAAATATATACATTCTTTTAAATTTATTACATATATTTTCCTTTTATAAATCAGTAACTTTAACTTTTTTCCCTTTTCATAGGGAGTTATTGAACATAAAACACAACCATGTATTAAGGGGGTATGCTTCAGTGCACTATGACTGTAAAACCCACCTTCATCTCTAGGAAAGTTAGTGCATTAATATAAGTACCTTCATAATCCTGTTTTTCAGCCTCCTCCCTTTTCTAATAAAAATGCAGAGGGAACATTGGGAAGCTCAAGTCTGCACTGAAGGAGGCAGGACTTTACAGAATATTATCTTACAACATTGTTGGTAAATTGTGAAGAAAAAAGGCATTTGTTTTTAGAGTCATAAGCATTAAAATATTTACCAAAGATTAGAATTTTGTTCTGTCGAGGTGCTACTGTCTCCTCATAATCAATGTCTGCCTTAAGGTCAATCTCAGCAAGAAGAACATGATTAATTTGTAAAATAATAACTTATCATGATTTTTCCCTTTCCCTGATAATGTCAGGTAGCCTACCTTTAGTATTTATGATTAAAAGCTGCACAAAAGTGTACTATAAATGCAGGTGTCAGTGTCCTCTAAAATCTGCCTTGTCATTATTGTATCATTGCCATGGATACATTTACCTAGAGAAAATGTAAAGGGAGGCACTTGGCACATGTGTTAGTGCCTTTACACTATGCAAAGAATTTTGCCAGATTAATGAGCCAATAGTTGCATTCTGAAACAAAGAGTTATCCAGTTTTGGGTTTTTGTTTGTTTTTTTTTTTTTTTTGCTGACATTGGCTATCACTATTACCTCTCGCTTATATGCCACATTTTTTAACTGAGGTTGGAATTTGAGGTGTTTTAACTGTTGAGAGACCTGAGGAAGGGGAATATAGAGAAAAAGAGAAAAAGAGAGAGATTTTTGAGGCAAAATGATGTAAAAAACTACAAAGATAGATAAAATCTTTTCTCGATCAGGAAAACTTTAGGAGGAGTGCAAATGTAGGACAAGTTTTAAGATATAAGTTTTAAAAGAAAGAACCAAGCTGGTTGTATATGACATAGATCTTGGGAGCATAATGTGTCATAGTTGGGATTTGGGAGTGCTTCGAACATGGGGCAACTGCATGAGGGGCAATGTGATGAGGCATTGGTATGAGTGGGTAGAGCATGCTTAATGGGAAAATAAAGCCCATTAAGGGGACAGATGGAGAAGGATAAAAGAATGATCACTAAATGTGACAAAAACTACTGTGAGAAATGGTGGTAACTAGACTAGAGTGGGAGAGATGGGAACAGTAAGAAGTGTTCAAATTATAAACACATTTTCAAGCAGCACTCAAGGCATTTGTTAGTGGATTGGATGCAGGGTATAAGAGAAACATTTCGGCTACTCACTCAAAGAATCCTTCCCTGATCTGTAAAGTGAGGAAGTGAGCATTGTATTAGAAGTTGATTACATTAGTGTTCATCATGTGGAAGGTGATACAAAACTGAAAACTATCATTTTAATAGCAAAAGAAGTTAACAGTCAAACAGTATTAGAGAGAAAACTGTACATTTTGGGTCACATAAAGGTATTGGTATATATTTATTTGTGGGAAAGGAGATTGGAAAATAAATATGAAGGGCAGAAGTAGAGAAAATATTAGAAGTAAATTGAATGGACTATAGGGCTTCAGGAATTAAACATGTGTTCATTAAGTCATTCATGCAGTATTAATTGAATGTGTGCTACTACTGTCTGGCACCGTTCTAGGTGGCAGGAATACGGTAATAAACAACACACTCAAAGAACTAGCGTTCAAATATGGGTGACACAGGTAAAAATTCTGTCAGGATAGAATAAGAGCTAAGGGTAGAACTGCCAATAGTTAAGAGAGGGAGGGAAGTGCTGAAACTTCAGGAAAGGTTTCTCTGAGAAAGTGACTTTTTAAGCAAAAAAAAACAAAAACAAAAACAAAAACAAACAAACGTGAAAGAAGTAAGAAAACAAGCCATGCATGTATCTCAGCAAAGCACATCCCAGAGAGGAAATAGTAGTTGCAAACACCCTGTGGTGGGAACACGACAACATGTTCCAGGAACTGTGAGGAGGCCATCGTGGCTCGAGTAGAGGAATAAGGGGGAAATTGGAAGAAAGTAGTGGCCTTGTGACCAGATTACTGTGGGCCTTGTGGGCATAGTACAGACTTTGGATTTAACTCTGAATGAGATGAGTAGTCTTTGGGTTTTGAGGAGTAACATGTTCTGACTTGTATTTTAACAAGGCCATTCCAGCTGTTGTAGTAAGAACAGTTCAGAAAGGGAAGTAGATCAGTGAGAAAGCTTTGACTCATGCAGGAGAGATATGGTGGTAACTAGACTAGAGTGGGAGAGTTGGAAATAGTAAGAAATGTTCAAATTATAAATACATTTTTAAGTAGTACTCAAGGCATTTTTTAGTGGATTGGATGCAGGGTATAAGAGAAAAATTTTGGCAACTGGAGGATACTGCAAGAGAATTGGGTTTGAGGGGATATCAGGACCACAGTTTTGGGCATGACAAGCTTGAAATCCTTTTTAAACATCCAAGTGGAGATGTAAATAGACAATTGGATATGCAAGCCATGAGATGAATAAGATTGCTTGCAGAGTGATTTAAAAAAAAAAAATCCAAGGACTTAGCCTTGAGAATATCATCATTGAGAGATTGGCAAGATAAGTAAGGCTACTGAGAAAAATCTGCCAAAAATGTGAGAGAAAAAGCAGGCCACTGTGTGCTCCGGAAGCCAAGTGAAGATGTTTCACATTAACTGTATAATTTAGAAAAGCAAAATAACAGTAAAGATTGCTAAAAAATAAAGAAAAAATTATTTCTCAGTGGAGAACAATAGAGGGAAGGATGATGAACTGGCAGAAGGCCCCGCTAGAAGGAAGTAACAAGAAAGACCAGGCAGCAGTTTCTTGAAATGTATGAGGGATGACCGTCTGCCCCAGAAATGCCTGAGATGTTCATAAAAACATGCAGACTCTTGAATTAGAATTCATGGCAAACCTAGAATTTGTATTGTTCATAAATCTCCACAGGTGATTTTTATACATATATATTAAGGTTAAAAAATATTAAAATTGGGAAACTGATTCCTAGGGATAGTTAAAAGAGTTATATGTAAGGGTGCAGATATAGGTTGTGCATATGGACATAGACTCACTAGTTTGTGGCTTCCACACATATTTTCATCCAAAACAGGATTAGATTATAGCCATGTGGAGAATAAATGAATTCATTTACTTTCAAAGTTAATATCCTTTACACCAAATATAGTAGAAAACTCAAATAAACAACTATTTTTTCCATTTCGCTTAATGCTCAGTGGGAAGGAATTGAAAATTGAAATTTGCAAGTCCTCCTATGGGTTTGTCTGTGCCTCTAAGACACATACAACAAGTGCAGTAAAATCCATCATTACATTGCTCATTATTCCATTGATTCAGTGATTTTGCTTGTCAAAAGTACCTTCCTTCCTCTACATAAGCAAAACACACACACATTCTGATATATATGCAGCACCTACAATACCATATGTTAGGTTTGTGGATATCCATTTCAGTGCTTAATGGGCAATTTCAACTGCTCACATGTCAGAGCAAGCTTTTACCTTCATCTTTAGTGTTGTGGAGATCTCTGTTGTTAAAGAGTTGGCTAAGAAGCACTGAGTGCCCATGAGATGTACAGATCTGCAGGAGTATCATTGAAGATCATAAAGTGGGTTCCCAGTTCAGAATACTCTAATCACATTTAGAAAGAATAGAAAGGATGAAGGGAAGACAGTAGTGTACATATTCAAACATAAGGAAGATGGAAACAACCTCTAATGATTATCTTGTGCCTCTTATATTCCAAATACTGTTCCCTGTGTTTTACATACATTGCCTCATTTTATGTTTTCAGTTCTATTAGGTAGAATTGATAAAGTGTCAGAAGCTCATTTACCCAACGTTAATAAGTGATGAATTAGAATTATATGTAGATCTGTCAAATGGTAACTTCTCTTTCTTCACTGTGCTAATTTGAAATTCAGCATTACTACTGGAATTGTTAAATTGTACTCCAGTCTTGCATTACAATTATATATCTTACACCATTCAGATGCTAGCATTTCAAGAATGAGGATAATATCTTTGAAGCATATGATGGCAGAAATAACTATGTTAAACTATCAATGTAGATTCTTAAGATACAAGAATAATGCCTTATTATATAAGGAATTTCAGTATATAAAACTATAAGGAAAAAAGAGACACAGTGTCCTTAGGGATATACTTTCCCCAACATACCATCTCTAGGCATTTTATCTGATTCCTCCCTTTTGGTTCTAGATCATTTGGTCTTCATTTTTTTTAAAGAATGAATAGGATAGTTTTTAGTTTTGCTGCTCCAGTTACCTTCCCTGGCTGAACTGATTCTAATAAAAATGGATACCCTAAAGCAGTGACTTTCAACTCATGTGCCAGCAAGAATTTTTAAAACATGCAATATCTGATTATTTAGTCAGGGTCACTGACCTCTTTTCCCTTAGCTTGTCAAATAAATTATGCTAAGTGAAATGAGCAGTCAGAGAAAGACAAATACCATATGAGCTCACTTATATGTAGAATCTAATGAACAGAATAAACTGACAGACAAAATAGAAGCAGAGGCATAGATATATGAAATAGACTGACAGCTGTGAGTGGGTAGGGGAGAAGGAGAGCTGGATGAAAAAAGGTGAAGGAATCATATGCATAACCTATATACACAGACAACAGTGTGGTGATGGCCAGCAGGAAGAGGGCAGTGAGAACAGGGGTAGGTGGGCAAAGGAGGTGAGACTGAGGCCATCTGTAATAGTGTAAATAATAAAAATAAAGTAAAACAAATGACAGCTAATATAACAACCATCTTGTGTGAATGAATCAAAATTATTCCTATATATATTTTTAGATTGGCAACAAATATATTTTTTGGTGTGCCACAGAATTTTAGTTATTAGTTTACTTGTATCATGACATAAAAAAGTTTGAAAGTCACTGCTCTATAGTGTTATTAGCCTGTTCACTATATCATGACTCTCAATAATTTTTTTTCTTCTTTGCACTTAGTTTTCTGTCCACAAATGATCACATTGTCAATTATTGACAAGTTCTTTTGGTCATCTTCGTCTCTACCTCACTAGAGATATTCTTCCCACACAGTAGAGGTATCTATCCCCTAGCAATAGGTTTCTTCTTCTGAAACTTTGGTAATACTGCTGTTAGGTTTGAGGACATATTCTGAGATACAGGAGAACAGACTTATAAGCAAGAGATAGAGGGTTTTAGTCTAATTTCTGCCATTAACTCATTGTTGAGTCCTTGGCAGATCACTTATATTTTTTGTGTCTCAGTTTCCTCATCTTTAAAACCAAGTGTTTTGACTAAGTGACCTCCATAGTCCCTTGGCATCTAAGATCCCATTATCCTGTGATGACCCTTTTCAAAAATACACCTAGAGCAGTTTGCATTTTTCTTGCCTTTGTTCTGTCTACAGCCAACAAGCTGTACATACAGCTCACTACCAGGACAACTCAACATAGACTACCTTTATAAAAAATAAAAAGTTCTTGAATGCAAACTTTATTTTCATAATAATGTTTGATTTTCCTGACTATAAAAGTAACACATTACAATTGCACAAAATTGGGAAAACACAGATCATGCAAAAGAAAGATAAAACTCACACAGTCCCTAATTACTGCTTGCATTGCTATGTTCTTGCTCACTTATTTGTTTTTTTTTTATTACATTAGGTCCATTTCTTTTTTTTAATTGCTTTTTTTCCATTCGACATATTATTCTAAGTATTGTATGTCTTATTAAGTAGTTTTTTAAAAACTATTATTTTATTTCTGGATAAAATATTATCTTTGTACCATACAATGATCTCTTATTGCTGTACATTAGTTTATTTCCAATATTGCATTATTTTAAACAACATAGGAGAATCTGTGTGCATATGTATATTCAATAATTTCATCAGCATAAATTTCTAGAATTCTATCAACATATATTAACTGGTCAAATATCATAAATGCATATTAAGCCTCTTGATATAGATGTCAAATTGATCTCTGGTGAAGAAGTACATCTTTTCATTCTTACAGGAGATTTGAGAATATCTAGCACTCACTGTCTCTTCAACAATATACACAATCATTAAATCCTTGCCAGTTCAATAGGTAAAATCTTTTCTCATATTTTTACTCTACATGTATGCTATTATTAGTGAGGTTATATTGAAAGTATAGCTATTCCTTCAGTTGTCCCACATGATCTATCTGGATCTTCTTCCTTTCTAACCACCTTTCCTATTACTCTGCTCCAGCCATTTAGGTCTCGCTGTTCTTTGATTACCCTAAGTTTATTTCCATCTCAGATATCTTGACTATGCTGTTGGTTTTCTGAACCTACAACTTATTCCTGTTTCCAAATCTTTGCTCACTCTCGCATTTCATTCTGTTCTGTCCAAATGTTATCTCCTCAGAGAAACTTTCCATATATCCCTCATCCAAAAAATCCTCTTCCCCATTATAACTACTTCCTCTACTTTTCTATAGCATTTGTTTACCAAGTGAAATTATGTCGTTTATTTATGTAATCGTCTTCTGTTTATTTTTTTTACTGTCATCTCAATAGAATAGAAACTTTCTGAGATGAGGGACTATTACTGTCTTAAGCATTCTGGTATTAATTCCTACCACTTAAAACTAGCATATACTAGAGTATACTAGTTGCTTAATAAATATTTGTGCAATGAATTATCTGAATTTGACATTTACCCCTATGTTTTAATTAGTCTGGCTTCTTGTTGTGAACAGCCCTGCCTGGTATCAGAAGCTGTAACCCCCACCTAGGCTTAGGCTAAGGCTAAGGGAACGCCCTTGGAACCGTAAGCCAGCAAGGAGACAAAAGCTTATCTCCCTGGCAGGAGCACGGCTTCTGCTGCTTCATTCATAACTGAACCCCAAAGCTTGGTCGGTTAGCCAATGACAGGTAAGATTCCCCAAGGGGGGAATGACCTAAGACAGGCACGATCACGTGGGAGGCCCCCAAGGAAGGACTTTGGGGGCTACAGCAAAAAGGGGTGATGGACCCTCGCTCCTCGGCTTTGACATAGCCTGAGTCCTCATGGCCTGGGAGAAAATCTCCTTATCTCTTGGTTGCCTTAGTTCCCTTGCTCCACCTAAGCCTGAAACAATGACAGGGTGGTGCAGCTCTGTGCTGAAAAGGGCGGATTCCCCGGGTGATCAGGCCTAAGAAAGAACATGTAAATTCCTGTGAAACCTTCTTTGTTTAGAATGCTCTCAGTTGAATGAGAAGGGTCCAAGGAGGAAGTTAGTTTGTTCCTTAAAAGTCTTACAGCTCTTTGACCCTGACTCAAAATAGACCCTCAGAGTTCCTTGTTATCTATTGTTTGATCCTTACTTCCTAGCAATGAGTAATGAGCTTTTACTTGAATTCTTATTCAAACGAAACCAATGAAAAGCCTCTCTGGAGGGGGAACGGCGCACTCTCCCCACCAGGGAGGGTGGCCAACTGGCGTGCCCCCCACGTGAGGAGTGGCCCTGCTGTTCCTATTCCCCCACAGGACCTGGTTGTCTCTGTGTATGTTTTTCTTGCTTGTTGACGAACATCTGCAGCTGAGATGGATACTGCTGGCCGGTATCCTCCACAGCTTCTATAATAAGAAATACCATAGACTGGGGGGCTAATAAACAACCAAAGTTCATTTCTCACAGTTCTGAAGGCTGGGAATGTAAGATGAAGACACTGATAGATTATCTGAGGACAATCTATCACAATGAGCTATTTTCTCAATGTGTCTGCATGTGGCAAAAGGGATGAGAGAGCAACCTAAGGATTCTTTAGTAAAGGCATTAATGCCATCCATGAGGTTCTTCTAATCACCTCCCAAAGGCCCCACCTCCTAATACCATCTTGTGAGTCTTGTGATGTCAACAAATAAGATCAGATATTGTAGGGGGATACAAATACACAGTCCATCAACCATCTTTCTATTTAAATGTTTCTCTTTTTCTTATAGAGAAGATTATAATAGAATGAGAGCATTAATATTATTAATCCTTTGATGTATATGCTACTCAATTTTTCTTAATTTGTTGCTAATCTTTTAGGTGGATTCATAGAGGAGTCAAATATTTTGACAAAAATTCTTTTAGGAAGTCATATTTGTTAAACTTTCTTTTTATGTTTTTTTCTATAATATTATGATCAAAAAGTCTTTTTGTAGACCAGTAACTAATTAGTATTCATATATTATTTCTTTAAATTTCTTTATTTTGTATTACTTACTTCTCAAGTTCTAAAATTTATTTTAATGCATGTTATTTGTCTTATCTCCCTTATTTAAATTGAATACAATAAAATCCAGGAAGAATTTTAATAAACTGGTTACCAACATAGAGTTTCTTGCTATAAACATGTCCCTGGGTAAATTATAGTATGGTACTGCAGCTGGAAAATTTACATTTTCTTAAGCTTAGCACGTCTGCTACAGATTACAATTATGTTTCTGTTTCACTCTTATCCCCTGGAACCATTCTTATATGTATGCAAGAACAGTAACTACCTTTAAGATATTACTTGAAAAACACTGAAAACCATTTTCTTTTTTTTAATGTGGTTGCTGGTCCTGGGAAAGTGTTTGAATATCACTTTTTCTACTTAAATGTGATCCAGCATGTGTTACTAGTTTTGCATACATTGCCTCATTTATTTCTCCCAGGAACAATGAGTTAAGGTATTCATTCCTTTTCACTGATGCTATAAATATTTCAATGTCATTCCTAAGTTTGTCCAGATAGTAAGTGGCAAAACTATGGTGTGTTTAATATCAAAGCCAATGATAAAAATTGCAATTGAAATGTCTGAGTGACTACTATAAGCCAGTATTGAACCATATCCTTCACACAGCTTATTTTGTTGAAGGTTCTCAGGCACCTATTGCATTACTTTCTTATGTAAGACAATTAGATTTAGAGACTTTCTCAAGGTCACACAACTACTTTTCTACACTGCTTCTAATAGTACTGCTTCAAAATGGCCTACTCTATGGGTAAAAGTGATTTTAGCTAAAAATCTATATAAACTAGAGTAGACTAACTCTTGTAATGTTGAGATTCCAGAATTTGTAATGGCTCAGACGCCATTAGGGTACTTCTACAGAAACTCAATGTACCTATTACTTTTTAAAAAATCCTATAAAATTGAACATTTAAAATAACAGGACTTCTGGGAAAAAGAGAGTTGGAGAAGATGGTTCAAAAACTATGGTTTCTACTAAATGCATGTCACTTTCACATGATCATGAAGTTGAAATATCAGAAGTCAAACCTTGTAATTCAGGGACTGTTTGTATATGACATCATGAAAAGTGAAAACTATGAAGACAGTAGAAATATCAGTAATTGCCAGAGATTAGGAAGGAAGGAGAGATGAATAGGTATAACACAAGGATTTTGGGGGCAGTGAAGCTCTCTTTGTATGATACTATAATGGTGGATACATGTCATTATATATTTGTCAAAAACCATAGAATAAACCCAAGGTGAACTTTTGTATAAACTATGGACTTTGAATGAATGATTTGTCATTGTAGATTCATTAATGGCAATGAATCATTAATTATTACATATTAGTAAGTTATTAATGTGTAATTTTTATAAAAGTAAATTATAACTTACACATAAATTATTAATGTGTAATAATAAATTATATATTAATACCACCTGGGAGGCTGTCTAAGGTGGTTGTGAGTAGTACATGGGAAATCTCTGTGCTTTCCACTTCCTTTTGCTGTGATCTAAAACTGTTTTAAAAAACTAAGTGTCTTTTTAAAAAACATGTTAAATTCCAAATAAGTTAGAAAATACTTGGAAGTTACTTTTTAAAAAATAGGATAACAAGGATGGTGAAAGAGTACAAGGAATAATTGAGCTTCAGAGTTATGGAGACAAAGACCAGAGAAGACCATCCAAACTCAGAACAATGATGGAGTGAATGGGAAGTCACAATTCTGAATTACTCTATGGTTCACTGTGTTCTGCCCTACTAGTAGAGTTGGTGATCTGTAGCTGTTACTGCAAAGCAAAAGCCATTAACATGCTACGGAACATTACATACAAAATCACATCACCTATGAATGATTCTAAATAACTTCTCTGTTTAGCAATTTTATATGAGCTAAAATTCATTGTAGAAAGTATAGCAGAACAGACCCCATTGGACCATCTTTCCCTCAACTAACAATACTATTTTCGAACAGGTTAGTAGGTTGTCCTACTCCGCCCACTTTTTTCAGGAACACAGACTTAGGGATACTTACAAGGTGACCTTGGAGTGATCTCCATTTTAACCAACCAACCAACCAACCAGAGAACAAACTCTGAGAAAACTTCATAAAAGATTTTACTAGAGCTGTGGCTAGGTATCTCAGTTAGGACATTTTTCCGAACACACCAATGTTGTGGGTTTAATCCCTGGTCAAAGCACATAGAAGAATCAACCAATGAATAGGAGAGATGGTGGAGGAGTGAATGGAAGTCACTCTGACCTCATCCCAGGACCAATCTGGAATTACAACTCGATTGTGGAGAAATCACCCAGAACAAACAACTGAGCAATAAGGAGAGAGAAGAATATAACTTAAGACAGACAGAAGAACCAGCTTCATTACAACCTGTCTGGTAAGGAGTGTGGTAGAGTAGTGGTGTCAAACTCATTTTCATGGGGGGTCCACCTCAGCCTTGCAGTTACCTTCAAAGGGCTGAATGTAATTTTAGAACTGTATAAATGTAACTACTCCTTAACTAGGGGCAAGGAGCTTGGTGCTGCTACTGGGTAGAAACAAGGTGCCAGGCTGGATAAAATAAGGTGGAGGGCCAGATTTGGCCCAAGGGACTTGCGTTTGCCACCTGTGTAATAGAGACTTGAGAAGGCTGGCCAGGCACCCACAGATGGCAGCACTGGAGGGTTAATTAAGGGGCTGGTTTGATTCCCCAGAGAATATTGGAGTCTAAACCCTAAGCTAGGATTTCCAGCCCAGAACACTAGAACCCAAAAAGTACACAGATAACAACCAGCAGTGAAAAGAGGCAAGGTTGCTTTCTGACAGAGACATGGCTGGAGACACAAGGGCCTTTTAAAGGGCCAACACACAAATTTTCATTTGTAGCCACTTACCTGGGACTCTAGCAAAGGCAGGGGCAGAGGGGGCTGGAGATGCTTGAGGAGACACAGGGATGAAAACATTGGGGAGAGAACTGAGAAAGTAGTCCCTTGGACCCCAGTAGTGAGTCATCCCTCAGAGGGCAGCAGCCTTTGTGTTCAGGCAGACCACTGTCCTCCCAGCAGCAATAGCCTGAGGGGAAACAGTAGCCCCATCCCCAGGAGAGTCTCTCTGCTGGCCCTTTGGTACTTAAACCTGACTGCTGAGTGCAGTGAGACTAGATTAATAACTAAAGGAGACAGCCACAGACATAGATCCCTGGCAAAGGTTGGGGCAGATAATGCTTGAGGAGAGACTGGGGTCAGAGGCTTAGGGAGAGAACTGAGAGTAGCCACCAGGATCCCAATGCTGTGCCAACCCCGATACACAGCAACCATCCTGCTCAGGCAGACCACTCCCCTTCCAGCAGCAGCCTGAGGGGAAATAATAACCCCCACCCCAGGAGGGATTCTGGGATTCCCAGGAGGGAAGCACCCTATGGTGCTTAAACCTGACTGCTGAGTGCAGTGTGACCAGATTAACAATTGAGGGAGACAGCCGGTGACAGCAGATCACTGGAAGTATCAAACAGGCTGCCTAAGTTCAGATGGGGTCGACATATGACATCACTAGAGGCAGATCCAGAAAGAAAAAAGCAGTGATAAATACAAGAGACTACTGAGACAAAAGCCACTGTGCGCTTCTTCATGAATTGTGATATTTTCTTTTCTGCATAGCTTTATAACATTCATTTCTTGTTCAGCCAGTTTGTATATGATAAGCCACTAGATTTTATACTACAGTGTATTTCAATTCACATATTTTGCCCCTCCTTTCTCTTAGTCCATCTTACCTTCCTCTTCCCTTACAATATTTTCATTTCCAATTTGGTTTTCTCTCTAGCTACAACTTGGTTCCATTCTACATTCTTACCATTTCTCCCCCATCCAGACACTCAAAGTGAATTTTCTTGTCAAGGGTCATTTCACATCCTTTTGCCCAGCTGTTAAAATACCTGTGTTCTCTCTACATCTTTAACAAATTTTTCTAGTTGATTGTGGGTAGGGTAGCTTTTGTTGCATTTTTTTCAAGGTTATCTCTAGAGCTTCACTAATTCTGTATTTCAAAAAACAAATATTTTTGGACCCCACTCCTACTCTTTTTTTCATCTCAAATTTTAATTTTGCCATATTAGCCTTTTTTTCCTTTTTTCCTTTCTTCTATTTATCTTTCATTCTACCCTTTTATTTTTCTTTAACCCCCCTTGTTTTTCTTTTCCTTTACATCCCAAATTTTAATTTTTTCCTCACTCAGTCTGGTTTTTGTTCCTCACTTAGTATTCCCTCTACCTCTATCATTTCAAAATCACTTTCCATTCCTCTAAACACCTCTTAGACTTTTCTTTGTTTCTTTTCCCCTCTTATTCTCATACTACCTACATCAATTTTAGCTCATTCGTTTGATAGTAGTCTGGGGGATCTTTCTCTCCAATTTGGCTCCTATATTTTTATTAATTATTTAATATTTTCCTTCCTTTTCACTCTCTCTTTCACTTTATTTTATTTTATATTAATTTTAATTACTGTTTAAAACTAGTATTATACACTTTTCTTCTCATACTAGATAACTCACTCTTCATTCCCTTTTTTAATCATGAGGTAAGTAAACTTCTCCTTCTGTCTTTCCATTGCTACAACTCCTAAGTCTTATTAGTGCTCTTCCTTCTACCCTCTCAGAATCATTTGTCTTTCAGTACGTCATCTCATAGCCACTCTTCTTTCTTATAATAGTCTTAATCTCATTATACCATTATTAACTGGTTCATTTGCTATTGATAGTGGGATTTTGGGGGACCGTTATATTTGCATGTGTAGGTTTGTTTCTTGGGCTCTGTGGTTTTGTTCAGACAAGCACCTCCACAGCAGCACAGAAGATGTGGTGCGTGGAGTGACCCTCAGTCAACCAGCAACAGGGAAAAACCCATGACAGAATGATCCAATAACAATCAAGACCCAATTAAATCCAGAAAAGCAGCATAGAAGGCATAAAGGACATCCCAAGTACATTAAGTTGAGGTGAGCAAGGAGACTGCACCACTGAATCTCACAGGGCACCACCACAGAAGTTCACACCAAAAAGTCAGAAAGTCAAAACAGATGAATTAAAGAAACATAAGCAAACAAGAAGAGTCTCACAAACAATGGGAAGACAAAGAAACAACCCCAAATCAAAAGGAAAGGAGGAATCCTCAGAAAAAATGCTAAATGAAATAAAGACAAGTCAACTATCAGACACTGAGTTGAAAACAATGGTTATAAGGAAGCTCAATGAACTCAATACAAATGAACAAAACTACAGAGAAACTATGAGGAACTTACTGCAAACTATATCAGCATAAAAAAAGCACATAGAAACAATCAACAAGGGCCAAGAAGAAATGAAGAGTACAATTTCTGAATTAAAGAACACAGTAGAAGGAATAAAAAGCAGGCTCAATGAAGAAGAAGATGGAATCAGTGAGCTGGAGGACAAAGTAGAAAAAACCTCCCCAAAGGAGCAAGAAAAGGAAAAAAGGCTGAAAAAGAAAGGAGAGAGGTTAATAGAAATGCAGGACAACATGAAACATAATAATATCCATATAATAAGGATACCAGAAGGAGAAGAAGAGCAAGGGGTAGAAAACCTGTTTAAAAAAGTAATGATGGAAAACTTCCCTAATTTGATGAGAGAAAAAGCCACACAAATCCAGGAACCAGAGAGGGTTCCAATCAAGAGGAGGCCAAAGAAGCCCACTGCAGAACACATCATAATTAAAATGGCTAAATTCCAAGACAAAGGGATAATCTTAAAGGCAGCAAGAGAGGAACAGGAAGTAACATACAAGGGAGCCCAGATGACTAGCAGATGACTTCTCAATGGAAACACTCCAAGCCAGAAGGGAATGGCAAGAAATATTCCAAGTAATGAAAACCAAAGGCCTGCAACCAAGGTTACTCTATCCAGCAAGGCTCTCAGTTAAAATGTTAGGCCAAATAAGGAGCTTCGTGGACTAAAAGAGGCTCCAAGAATACACCTCCACCAAACCAGCAATGCAAGATATGCTAAAGGGACTGTTTTAAGAAGAAGAAAACCAGTGAGAGAAAAAAGGAACAAAGGTACAAAGGTAAATGAATAAGTACCACCAATAATAACCTTAAATGTAAAGGTATTAAGTGTTCTAAAAAAAGATATAGGGTAGGGGAACAGATAATAAATCATGACCCATACATATGCTGCCTCCAAGAGACCCACATCAAAGGAAAAGACCTACACAGACTGAAAGTGAAGGGTTGGATAAAATTATTCCAAGTAAATGGACAGGAAAGAAAAGTCATGGTAGCAATACTCATATAAGACAAAAATAGACTGCAAAACAAACACCAAAAAAAAAGAACCAGAAGAATATTTCATAATACTGAATGGAAGAATCCATCAAGAAGACATAAACATCATAAACATATATGAACCCAACATAGGAGCACCCAAATACATAAGGAAATCTTAGAGGACTTCAAGAAAGATATTGACAGCAAAACAATTATAGTAGGGGATTTTAACACCCCACTGTCAAAAATGGGTACATCTTCCAAACAGAATTTCAACAAAGATATTGTGGCACTGAACAATGTCCTAGATCAAATGGACTTAACCAATACATATATAGCCTTTCATCCCAAAGAAGCAAAATACACATTCTTTTCAAATGCACATAGAACAGTTTCAAAGATAGACCACTTGATAGGACACAAAACAAGCCTCAACAAATTCAAGAAAGTTGAAATCATATCAAGCATTTTCTCTGACCACAAGGGACTGAAAATAGAAATCAACCTCAAGGAAAAACACTCAAAAACACTCAAACTCATGGAGATTGAATAGCATGCTATTAAACAATGAATGAGGCAAGAATGAGATCAAGGAAGAAATCAAAAAGTTTCTGGAAACAAATGAAAATGAACTCACAACAACCCAAAACTTATGGGACACAGGGAAGGCAGTCCTGAGAGGGAAGTTCATAGTGATACAGGCCTACCTAAAGAAGATAGAAACATTTCACATAAACCACCTAACCCTACACATACAAGAACTGGAGGAACAACAGCAAAGACAGCCCAGAGCAAGTAGAAGGAAGGAAATAACCAAGATCAGAGCAGAATTAAATGACATAGAGACTGAAAGCACAATTCTAAAGATCAATAATTCCAGGAGCTGGTTCTTTGAAACGATAAACAAAATTGACAAGCCTTGAAGCAGGCTCATCAAGAAAAAAAGAGAGAGGACCGAAATAAACACAATCAGAAATGAAAGAGGAGAGATTACAACTGATACCACAAAATACAAAGGATTGTAAGAAATTACTAGGAAGAACTATATGCCAAGAAATTTGAAAACCTAGGTGAAATGGACAAATTTCTAGAAAAATGTAATATTCAAAATCGGAATGAAGAAGAAGCAAAAAGCCTGAACAGACCAACAGCAGCTCATGAAATTGGAGCATTAATCAAAAAACTCCCAACACACAAAAGCTCTGGACTGGATGATCCCACAGGAGAACTCTACAAAGCATTTAAGGAAGAACTAACCCCTGTTCTTCACAGACTATTCCAAAAAATCCAAGAAGACAGAAGACTCCCAAACTCTTTTTATGAAGCCAGAATTATCCTAATTGCAAAACTAGATAAAGACATAACAAAGAAAGAAACCTCAGGCCAGTATTGCTGATGAGTAGATGCTAAAATCCTCAACAAAATATTGGCAAACAGCATCCAGCAATACATTGAAAGGCCATATACCTGGGATTCACCCCAGGGATGCAAGGATGGTACAATATTTGCAAATCAATAAACATAATACATCACACAAAAGAGAGGAAAGACAAAAATCACATGATCATATCCATAGATGCAGAAAACGCATTCAATATGGTATGCTTAGCAAAGTCAGAATACAGAGAGCATTCCTCCACCTGATAAAGGCCATATATGAAAGACCTACAGCCAACATCAAACCCAGTGAATGAAAACTAAAAAGCTTTCCCACTAAGATCAAGAACAAGAAAAGGATGTCCCCTTTCACCACTCCTATTCAAACAGTATGGAAGTCCTAGCCACAGAGATCCGACAAGGAAAAGAAATAAATGGCATCCAAATTGGAAAAGAGGAAGTGAAACTGTCTTTATTTGCAGATGACCTGATAGTTTACATAGAAAATCCTATCAACTCCACCAAAAATTACTCAACTTAATAAGTGAATCTGGCAAAACAGTGGAATACAAGGTCAATATTCAGAAATTGAAGGCATTTTTTGTACACCAATAATAAAATATCAGAAAAAGAAATCAGAAAAATACCATTTGGTAGAGCAACCAGAAAAATAAAGTACCTAGGAATAAACCTAAGCAAGAATGTAAAAGACGTATACTCAGAAAACTATACAACACTGAAGAAATAAATTAAGGAAGACAAACAAATGGAAGTTTGTACCATGTTCATGGATTGGAAGAAGTAACATCATCAAAATGTCCACACTGCCCAAAGCAATTCATAGATTCAATGCCATACCTATTAAAGTACCAATAGGTACTGTGACATATCTCACAGATGTAGAAAAGTACCAATAGATACTGTGACATATCTCACAGATGTACAAAAAAACACTTCAAAAATTTATATGGAACTATAAACAACTCTGAATAGCTGCAGTGATTTTGAGAAAGAAGAACAAAATAGGAAGGATTATAATATCTGATATTAAACTGTATTACAAAGCTACTGTAATCAAAACAGCTTGGTACTGGCATAATAACAGACTCAGAAATAAACTCAAGTGTCTATGGTCAATTAACATTTGACAAAGGGGGAAGAATCATAAAATGGAGTAAAAACAACCTCTTCAAGAAATGGTGTTGGGAGAACTGTACAGCTACAGGAAAAAAATGAAACTTGATCACCAACAGAGATGTTGAAATTAAAAACAAACCAGAGGGGAGGGGGTAGGCAAATAACATGAGAAAGAAGGGAAAGCTTTGTAAATGAACATGTGTAAAGGATCCACAGACAAAGCCAATGGGGAGTAGGACTGAGGGTGGGAGGTATGGGTGGGTAGGGCAGGGGAAAGTGGTGGTGGGAAAATGGAGACAACTGTATCTGAACATCAATAAAAAAAGAAAAGAATCAACCAATGAATGCATACATAAATGGAACAACAAATCCTTCTTCCCCTCTCTCTCTTTTACTCTCTCTTTCTCTCTAAAATCAATAAATAAAAAAATTACAAAATATTTTCCTGGGCCACTCTTTGTATAGAAGGTGCTGATTATGTTCCTTATTCCATGGTCTGAAATTTAGTCTTATGGCTACACATAAAGAGATGCATCACAATAAATGTGATTATGTACTCAGAAATATGTACCCCTTTATCCAGGAAGAAAAGGAGAGCATGGATTTGGGAGGCAGTGGCAATAGTGTGTGCTACAAAATTATAATCAAAACTGATTTTATTGCAAAGCCTAAATCTGTGTGACTACAACCAGATGACTGGACTTGTAGCCCTGTACATACGTACGGTCTCTAAAGGGTTTGGTATAGTACCACTTGCCTTTTAAAAAGATGCTAATGAGGTTAAAGATTCATGTTCCTCGAAAGGTCAATCACTGACATTTACCCTGTATACTGGAGGCAAAAATTTAACACCTATTGTAGAAAAATATGATTTGCTTACCTTTAACATCTTTTATTGTTAAAACCTTGTATTCTACTACCTTAACTTTAGTACTATGACTTGGGAGGTGAGGAGGCATGGTAGGTGGGAAAAGCATGAGGTTAGGTCAGAGAAAATGGAATTAAAATTCTGACTTCATTGTATTTCACCCGTGTAATTTTGGGCAAACAGACTGATTATCTGAAGTCTAAGCTTTCTCATCTATAAGAATGGATATGGTAATTTCTACATTGCAGGGCTGTGGTACAAATCCAAGGAAGTCAAATTTACAAAGATTCAATAAAAAGGCCAAAAGCTTTGGAGTCAGAACAAATGAAGGTTTTAATTTTGGACGTGCAACTTATTATTCAGGCAATCTCTCTAAACTTCAATTTCCTCACCCACGAAACAGTAATAATAATAATATGATATACCTGGTATTAAAATGGATGTATATTCCCTAATAATGTACCTGGTGCTTTTACCTGTTTAATAAATATTCACTGATTGCTTGTGAGGTGACTACTGTTCTGAGTTTGGGGGAGGTGCTACTGAAAAGGACATTGTCCACATATTTCATGGAGTTTACCTTTTATTTGGAAGTGAGAAAAGGAGGGAGATACAAAAATAAACAAATAAACAAACAAATAAATAATAATTTTCTCAATAATAATTAGCAATTTAAAATTAAACCCGGTCATAAAATGGAGAATGACTTGGGTTAGAGTAGGGCTACATTTTTAGGATGATCATTGAAATCATCTTCAGGGAGGTGATATTTGAACTGAAAATGAAGATATGTTAAGGTGTAAAATAAGTGAAATTCAGAACAGTTTTCCAGGCAGAGAAAAGAATCAATGCAAAGGACCTGAGGTAGGAAGGAAAAGGCCAACATGGCAGAAATATACTTGTTAAGAATGGAAACATTGAGATAGGAAGGAAGATTCCTGCTACAGTCCAGGTGAGAGGAGAAGAGATGGTGTTGTAGATCAGGAGACCAGGAATAGAGACTGGAAAGAGTAAAACAGGAACGGAGACATATTTTGGAGATATTACTATTGGATTGTATGTGAGAGCTGAAAGAAAGATAAATCAAGGATGACTAGTAGATCTTTGAAATGAACAATGTAAAATGATGGTAGACTGCATGTGGTAGAAAATTTTAAATGTTATGTTATAATCAATCATGTATCAAAACTGTTTTTCATGAATGGAAACCAGATTAATTAGATCATTAATTTTCCTTTTCTGATTAATCTCCCTTTTTATGTCTTCCTTCATTTTTCCCCTTCACCTGTTAAGAACACTTGGAAGCTTATGATGTGAAAGGTTTTATTTTTCTTCTCATGTGACTTCCTGTGGGGAACTGGGGACATTGTTGAGTAAATATAGAGCATATATAAGGGATTTGAAAACACAATAAAATAAGGGGCATACAAGGATAAAGATGTCGGTGCTATGAACTGTGGTGTGTTTGTTAACCCCTTGTATCTGAAGTTAAAAATAGAGAAGGTGAACTTAAGTAGTTCTTGGATTTGCTCTCAAAGTCTTAATAATTATGCCTCCACTATACACTCTAACTAACAGTGTCCCAAACCTAAAAATCTATTCTAACTAACAATGTCCCAAACCTAAAAATCATGTTCTAACAAGAGAAAAATAATAATTTTGCCACCCTCTTTCTGATAAAGACACGCCAATAAAGGGGAAAAATAATTAGAATAAACTAAGGGAAAAATAACTGTTCATCTTTATGATTTTTCCCATCTGCAAAATTTCCTTTTTCTAATTTGACAAAAGGAGAAAAGTAGCTCTAAATGAGGAATAATAGAAAGCAATATTCAGGTACCACAAAACTTTATCTTGGAAAGTAGAATTGTTGCCTTTTTCTGTGCATCTATGCACACGCTGTTTTCTTCAAAACACTTCATTATGCTAAGATTTCTCTCTCTCAAAAGAAATGTTCTGGTGGTCAAATAAATATCATTATAGTTGAATATGAGAGGGACAAAGGGAACAAAACTACTTAATAATGCAAAATAGAATTTTCTTATTACTCAAAGTCTGTTCCCCATAGTCTACAAAAATAATGCAATCATAAAAGACACTAACATAATGCAATATGACTATTTAGAATATAAATTTTAATATAGCAGAATATTAACCTAACTTCTTTCAGGAAGTTTAAATGGGGAATTAGCAACTTCATTGTAGGCACTCATTTAGAAATATCTACAGATATTTAACCATTAAAAGTATCACACCAGAAAATGAAAATGAAGCACTTTTCTGGCCCCAATAATTGGATCAATTCACATGCCAGAGAGTTAGGCACTTAACATAGATGCATATAAATTATGTATGCCGAACTTAGTTAGGTTCTTCAAGCTACAAGCTTCATCTTTAAAATTGTAGTTTCTTAGTGGGAAAAATATGTATCTGCTCAAAGCTTTCTGCCTTATAATGCTTTGTAACAGATGTCCATGCCTTCATTTTAGATAAGCAGTACAAATACGTTATCTTGAGACAATTTTGTGGCCTTCCAGAATTTACAATGAAATTACTGGGCATGAAGCTTGTCAACTGCTATTTATTTCATAGAAGTTTATTCTTGTATGTCAAATTGTAAAAACAAATGTTTCTTTTGGAGCAATGACTTTATTAAGTATTATACCTTTGATAAGTTCAAAATCCATTGTTATTGATAGTTTAAGTCCATGAAATATCCATATTGATTATCAAAAAGTGCACTGTGGAAGTATCTTTTTTTGAAGGTTTGTTTATTTTTCCTCTTTATTGTATTTTTTCCATTACCATGTAGTCCCCTTATACCCCTCCCCACAGCAGTCACCACTCTGTTGTCCATGACTGCTTTTTCCTTTTTGCTCAGTCCCTCCACCCCCTACCCTCCCCCTGCCCCAGCCATCATCTTGCTCTTCGTCTATGAGTCTGTTCCCATTTTCCTTGTTAGTTCAGTTTGTTCATTGGATTCAACATATGAGTGAACTTACATGGTATTTGTCTTTCTCTGACTTCAGTATTTCACTTAGCATAATGTTCTCCAGGCCCTTTCACACTGTCACAAAAAGTAAAATTTTCTTCTTCTTCTTTTTTATGGCTGAGTAGTATTCCATTGTGTAAATGTCCCATAGTTGTTTTATCCACTCATCTATTGATTGACACTTGGGCTGCTTCTGTATCTTGGTGATTGTACATAATGCTGCAATGAACATAGGTGTGCTTATGTTCTTTTGAATTAGTATATTGGGCTACTTTGGATATATTCCCAGAAGTGGGGTCACTGGGTCAAAAAGCAGATCCATTTTTAATTTTTTTAGGTATCTCCATACTGCTTTCCACAGTGGGTGCACCAATCTACATTCCCACCAACAGTGCCACTTTCCTGTGATTTTATTCTATTGTTTAAATTCTTTTAAAACCATGGAGAAATTGAGATAAATATATTCTGGGTTGAAGAATAGAAAATGTCCCATAAAAGTACCTTGGATTCTCTGGGAAATGTATAAAATAATCTTAACATTAAAGTCCCAGTAAACAAAAATTATAACTATTGGGTGTTGGTCAGCACATTTCTTAACAGAATCAGTTTCTTAACAAGGAGATATGTTTTCAGAAATATTCTTATCACATTCTGCACAAATATAAATAAGAAAACTTCAGTATGGCCTGTGTTGGGCAAAGCGATTCATTCATAAGTTGAAGAGTGGAACTGATAACACAAAAGGTGCCTCATTTAAGGAAAGGCACACAATTTATGCAATAATTGCATAAATGTAAATGCCTGCCTTGGAGCAACTCCCAGATCTTCCACAAATAGCTTTATAAAAAAAATGAGGTTTTCTCGAAATGCAAAACTTGCAGTCCCAGCTTCCTTGCTCATGTTGTTATTCTTTTGTCACCAATAATACACTCTTTCAGATTAGGTGCTTCTTTTTACTTATTCTTAAGCTCAGCATGAATATTAACTGTGGACAATACCTACCATAGGAAACTAGTATGCAAAATGCTGACTTTTCATTCCAACTATAAATTGAATGTGTGGCTGGATTAGCTTACATCATCTCTGTAAACACTTTAGGACATCATGTTTTTATACAATTAACCATATAGGTGGCATCGTCATGATTTTTTAGTACCAAATAATTTGCTAATCATAGTACTTTGATAGATGGTAAAGAGCTTCTCCCACTTACTTCTTTCCCAACATCTCTCTTTTCTCTGTTAAAACTGAGAAGCACTTTTACTTTAAAAAATTAAAGTATTTTGCTTGTTTTATGTGTTTGTTCATGGATGTAAAAGATAACTTGAGGGTACCCCACACACACAGATTCTCAAAGCTGAAGGAATTACTTGTGTTCTAGTTAGCATATTTCTATCAATTGTAACAAAAATATTTAAATTCACTCACGCAAAAGGAAATTTATTGTAAGGCATCTAAAGAGTCCCACACCTATCCAAGGTTTAGAGTTAAATGTGGTCAGGGATTCCTAACAAATGAGGGACAGAGGCTGCTTGTCTCTTGAGGCCAGAGGTCTCCAGCATCCCATGCCTGGATTTCAGACCCTTTCTTATCTGTCTCCCAACCAATACCCTCTGAAATTATCTTCTTGTATAACTTTCAAAGGATTGGATGCTTCTAATTGCTTCAATAGACTCTGTTCTATAAACCTTTCAAAACAGATATTTATCATTGATTAGATGTTCCCTTATTATCAAGTGGTTTAAATGGTAGGACAATCTGATTGGTTCATCCAATCTTGTCTTTTGGAGGCAAATCTCATAGAACAATCTCTATATTTGTATGATTTGTCCCCCCAGAAATACTCAGGGTAGAAGTGCTGGTGAGTAGGGTGAAAAATGGAGGGAAGAGTGGCAAGGATATTAGGCCTACTGTTTGCTCATCTGGGACAGTAGGCTAGGCTAGGATTATTTCAGAAAGACAAGGTCAGAGCAAGTAATGGATGACCTTGCTAACTTAAATTTTTTAAACTTATGCTCTCAAAAAATCTTGTGGTATCTTATGGCATCTTATGGTAACAATGCTATGTCTTTTAATTTCATTTTATAGTAGAAAACATTAAATTCATTTTCTATTTAGTACAGAGTTGTCCAACCCATGACTCATGGGCTGTGTGCGGCCCAGGATGGCTATGAATGTGGCCTGATACAAAATGATAAGTTTACTTAAAACCTACCTTTTTGTTCATCAGTTTTCATTAGTGTTTGTGTATTTAATGTGTGGCCCAAGGCAACTCTTCTTCTTCCAGTGTGGCCAAAGATGCTAAAAGATTGTACATGTCTGGTACTCAGTGATGATGCAAGGCTAAGCCATATCCATAAATAAATATTTAGGGGAAATAACAAACTACTATTTTCCTTACGTTTTCACTGAGAATGATGCTGATCTGGAACATGACCATGCTATGGTACTTGCTAGTGTTAATGAATAATACAATACAGCCTGAATACAATACAGGCTGACACTCAACTGGTGTCAGCCTGAAAAATAATATGATAAAACTTCTTCCTATGCCTGTTAGTTTGGAAAGAAATGATGATGTATTTTACATGCATTGATGGATAGATAGATCATGTGAGTGCAGTGCATACAGTATGATATTAAATATTTATTTGATAATAGGTATTAATATTGCTTTCAGAAAATAATGTCAGAGGACTGTACTAGTTAAAGTATTGGCAGGCTGCACTCAGGCTCCCCTCATAGGACGTGGCTCATTCCTATGTAGTTTATGCATGTGGTTGGGGACTCACACTTAGGATTGTGAAAAGAATCCCTAGGCTTGACTTTTGTTTCTTAACTAGTTAGCACAATGATGTTGAAAAAGTCAGTTAACCATTCTGGGTGCTACTTTCTATGTTTATAAAATATTGCATCACATAACTTGGTATATATGCAAGCATTTTATAAATAGAAAACATTACTCCCATACTGGATACTTTCCCTCCCTTTCAGAATGTAGATAAAGGGACAGCAATTAGATTTTTTGTCTTGAATTCAATTCTAATGCTCTTATTCAGATAGCATCTGTAAATGGATAATCTGAGGTCTTAAAGTCATTAGAAGGTTCAAATAATATAATTACACATATGACTTGCTGTGAACTCACTGATTGTAGCACGTAATCATGTTGCTGAACAAAAGGGATTTAAAATACGTATCTTGGGTTAATTTTCCCAAGTTTATGCAACTGTTCCCATGATGTTTTATGAGAAAAAGAATATCTAACAGGAAACAAACAAAAAAAGTCTAGCACTTTCTGCCCTCAAAAGGAAAGTGTTCCTTGCTGGGTTAGTGGGGTCAAGTAACTGCTAAATACAGTGGTTTGCTTGGTTAGCACATGTTTAATCTTATCTCCACAGTAACTTGGAGAATTCAAGTACATGATTTTATATCTGATATTTACATACATATAGGTAAAAAATGATTTACAAGATAAGTATGAGAATACATTTCAGCTAAAATTATTTCTACCTATGACTAGAGAACACAACATCCCTGCCCTAATGCTATTTCTTTCCCTATATTTTATTTATTTATATGTAATTATTTATTCCCTATTTTAAATACAGTAAATTTAATTCTGATCTTTATCCACAATCCATGATGTATAGTGCACTAGTTTGAAAAAGACTGAATAGAAAATGTAAAAAGCACAAAAAACATGGTCTCAGTTTAAATCCTTCAGTGACTTCTCTTTTCCCTTATTTTTTTTTATTGTTGTTCAAGGACAGTTGACTTCATTTTCACCCCACTACTCCCCCCACCCCACCCATCCCTGCCTCCCACCTTTGGCTTTGTCCATGTGTCCTTTATACATGTTTCTTGATGACCCTTCCCCTATTTTCTCCCATTATCCCTCTCCTCCTTCCCCTCTGGTTACCATTAGTTTGTTCTTTATTTCAATGTCTCTGGTTATATTTTGCTTGCTTCTTTGTTTTGTTCATTAGGTTCCAAGTTAGATCATATGTATTTGGCTTTTGCTGCCTGGCTTATTTTACTTAGCATAATGCTATACAGATCCATCCGTGCTGTTGCAAAGGGTAGGAGCTCCTTCTTTCTTTCTGCTGTGTAGTACTCCACTGTGTAAATGTAACACAGTTTTTTTGATCCATTCATTTACTGATGGGCACTTAGGTTGCTTCCAACACTTGGCTATTGTAAATTGTACTGCTCTGAACTCAAACTCATGGAGATTGAATAGCATGCTGTTAAACAATGAATGGGTTAATAATGAGATCAAATAAGAAATCAGTAAGGTTTTAGAAACAAATGGAAATGAACACACAACAGTCTGGAATGTATGGGACACAGCAAAGGCAGTCCTGAGAGGTAAGTTCTTAGTGATACAGGCCTATCTGAAAAAGATAGAAACATTTAAATAAACACCATAATCCTACATCTACAAGAACTGCAGGACAACACAAAGCCCAGGGCAAGTAGAAGGAAGAAAATAACCAAGATCAAGAATAAACAACAGAGACTAAAAGAAAAATTATAAGGATCAATACATCTTTGCACTTAAGAATGAAATTGAACTTCCTTACTGTGGCCAAGGCACTGCACCCTGGATACTACCCTGCTCTCCAACAGTATCTCTTCTTGTCTTTCCCCTCAACACTCTGGTTACACTGGCTTCCTTTTTTTTTGCATGGACATGCTCTTATGTACTTGGGCCTTCTCACTTGTATCTGCTGTGTGTGAACATTATTCCTCCTCTCTTTATTAACAGGCTTCCAATCTTTTTCATCTTAACAAAATTGCAATATGAAGTTCCCTGGCTAACATCTGGATAGAGTCCAACTTTTCTCTTCATCATTATTTTTTAACTTTAGTTTAATTATAACACTGTCACTATTTGAATTATTTTATTATTTGCTATGTGGTGTTAGAAAAGTTATTTAATTTCTCTGGCCTCAGCTTCTTCATCTGCATAGTGAAGATAATAAACAACCCTCCCAATTTTTTATAATGCATACCATTTTTGCTAGTTTTTATTATAGAATTACAATTAAGATATTAAAATGCAAGTTTATGTGGGATATTTATAAATTAAATAATAATACCAATAATTTTAAAGTGTTATGTGCCAATAAAGTATTATACATTTTTGTCATTAATTAGAATTCACATTTCAGGCAAACAGTGTTAATTCTGTGATATATATATATATATATATATATATATATATATATATACACACATTCTGTGATATATATATTCTGTGATATATATATATATAAAGTTTTGAAGGGACAAGGGAGGCAAAGTTGTCTGTGACTAAATTATTTAGAGAAAAATATTAATATGAAAAGAACAACTAAGTTTTTAAATGGATAAGTTAATGGTCTAAACTTTAAATACAACATACAGAAAATACTTAAAATCATAGGTTTCTTTTTTACCTTCTAAGCAAAAAGCATTTTATAGGTAGTAATACTTCTTTATACATACATTAAAGTAACAATGTGTTAAGATTAACAGTTTTATATTAAAGAGTTTAAAAATGAATGTAAAGTTTACAACTTATTTGCACATTACAATACTCACTCCACCTACCTTCTCCTAACTTATTAAGAAATCAAACAGGTACATTATTTGGATATTAATTTCGTAATATTTAAACTATGTGCAATGTTTGACTAATACTTTCAAGACTGAAACATAGAAAATACCATATCTGCAAATATGTGACTATTAATGGGTTAATATATGTAAGTACTTAAAATAGTATTTAACCTATAATCAGATCACAGCAAATTTTAACTGTTATTATCAGATTATTGACTACTTGAGTAACCAATATTTTAAACAAGGTCTGGCACATCTTAGCTACTCAATAAAATTTGTAAAGTGAATGAACAAATGAATGAATGAATATACAAATCACACTTAAGAGAGAATCTGAAGAGCTCTGGCTTGGCAATCAAAACCTCGGGGTACTAGGCTAATTTCCACCACTTTACTCTGTGGCCTGGGGTAAAAGACAGCCTTCTTTTACCTCAATTTCTTAATCAATAAATCATATATTCAGACTAGATGACCTTTAATCTCATTCCAATGTAAATACTTTATGATGCTATACCAATCATGTAGGCCATGAGTTTACATTTTGCTTCCTTTACAATTTAAGAATTCTCTTAAAAGACTTAAAACACTCATCCTCCTCCAATCTTTCTAGATAAATAAATGGCTCTTGGTCATCTAGAATCTTTCCTAAGCAGATAGAGAGAACTTCACTTGATGAAGTCCATTTGAAGGATAGTCTTATGAAATTATCTAAAGATTGATATGTAGTAAGAGCACAACACACAAAAAAATGAAAGAAACCAATATTTTTCAACTGACTATTCCAGTTTCTACCTAGGATGCCCTGAATGTATTTCTTTTTTTTTCCCCATTTTTTAACCTTATTGTTGTTCAAGTACAGTTGTCTGCCTTTTCCTCCCACCTCTCTTCCCCATGCCAGCCATCCCCACCTCCTTCCCCTGCTTCCACCCAACCATGGTTTTGCCCATGTGTCTTTTATAGTTTTTCCTGAAAATGCTTCACCCTTTTCATCCCATTATCCCCTTCCACCTCCTCTCTGGTTATTGTCAGATTGTTCTTAATTTCAATATCTCTGGTTACATTTTGCTTGCTTATTTGTTTTGTTGATTAAGTTCCACTTAAAGGTTAGATCATATGGTATTTATTTTTCAACCCCTGGCTTATTTCACTTAGCATAATACTCTCCAGTTCCATCCATGCTGTTGCAAAGGGTAGGAGCTCCTTCTTTCTTTCTGCTGCATAGTATTCCATTGTGTAAATGTAACATAGTTTTTTATCCACTCATTTACTGATGGGCACTTAGGTTGCCTCCAGCACTTGGCTATTATAAATTGTGCTGCTATGAACATTAGGTGCATAAGGTCTTTTGAATTGGCGTTTCAGGGTTCTTAGGATATAATGGTAGCAGTGAAATTTCTGGGTCAAAAGGCAGTTCCATTTTTAGTTTTCTGAGGAAATTCCATACTGTTTCCCACAATGGCTGAACCAGTTTGCAATCCCACCAACAGTGCACTAGGGTTCCCTTTTGATCACATCCTCTGCAACACTTGTTGTTTCTTGATTTGTTTATGTTGGCCATTTTCACCAGTGTGAAGTGGTATCTCACTGTGGTTTTAATTTGCATCTTTCTGTTGGCTAGTGATCCTGAGCATCTTTTCATATAGCTCTGGACCCCCTGTATGTCCTCCCTGGAGAAGTGTCTGTTGAATTCCTTTGCTCATTTTATCATTTTTTTTTGTTTTTTTTTTTGTATTTGTAGAGTGGAGTCATGTGAGTTCTTCATATATTTTGGAGATCAAACTCTTGCCTGAGGTATCATTGACAAATATGTTTTCCCATATGGTTGTTTCTCTTTTCATTTTAATGCTGTTTTCTTTGGCCGTACAGAAGCTTTTTATTTTGTTGAGATCCCATTTGTTTATTCTACCCTTTATGTCTCTTGCTCTAGGGGACATATTAGAAAAAATATTGCTGCGTGAAATATTTGAGATTTTCCTGTCTATAAACTCCTGAAGGACTTTTTTGGTGTCATAACATATTTAAGTCTTTTATCCACCTTGAATATGTTTTTGTGTATGGTGTAAGTTGGTGATCAAGTTTCATTTTTTTTCCTTGTAGCTGCCAAGATCTCCCAACATTATTTGTTGTAGAGGCTATTTTTATTGTTTTATGCTCTGCTCACTTTGTCAAATATTAATTGACCATAGAGACTTGGGTTTATTTCTGGGCTCTCTGTTATGTTCCATTGTTCCGTGTGCCAGTTTTTATGCCAGTACCAGGCTGTTTTGATTACAGTGGCCTTGTAATACAGTTTGATATCAGGTATTGTGATCCCTCCTACTTTACTCTTGTTTCTCAAAATTGCTGCAGCTATTCAGGGTAATTTATGGTTCCATATAAATTTTCAAAATGTTTATTCTATATCTGTGAAATATGTCATTGGTACTCAATAGGTATTGCATTGAATCTATAAATTGCTTTGGGTAGTATGGACATTTTGATGATGTTACTTCTTTCAATCCATGAGCATGGTACATACTTCCATTTGTGTTTTCCTTAATTTCTCTCTTCAGTGTTGTGTAGTTTTCTTAGTACAAGTCTTTTACCTCCTTGCTTAAGTTTATTCCTAGGTACTTTATTTTTCTGGTTGCTCTACCAAATGGTATTTTTCTGATTTCTTTTTCTGATATTTTATTATTGGTGTACAAAAAATGCCTTCAATTTCTGAATATTGACCTTGTATTCCACTGTTTTGCCAGATTCACTTATTAAGTTGAGTAATTTTTGGTGGAGTTGATAGGATTTTCTATGTAAACTATCAGGTCATCTGCAAATAAAGACAGTTTCACTTCCTCTTTTCCAATTTGGATGCCATTTATTTCTTTTTCTTGTCGGATCTCTGTGGCTAGGACTTCCATACTGTTTGAATAGGAGTGGTGAAAGGGGACATCCTTTTCTTGTTCTTGATCTTAGTGGGAAAGCTTTTAGTTTTCATTCACTGGGTTTGATGTTGGCTGTAGGTCTTTCATATATGGCCTTTATCAGGTGGAGGAATGCTCTCTGTATTCTGACTTTGCTAAGCATACCATATTGAATGCGTTTTCTGCATCTATGGATATGATCATGTGATTTTTGTCTTTCCTCTCTTTTTGTGTGATGTATTATGTTTATTGATTTGCAAATATTGTACCATCCTTGCATCCCTGGGGTGAATCCCAGGTATATGGCCTTTCAATGTATTGCTGGATGCTGTTTGCCAATATTTTGTTGAGGATTTTAGCATCTACTCATCAGCAATACTGGCCTGAGGTTTCTTTCTTTGTTATGTCTTTATCTAGTTTTGCAATTAGGATAATTCTGGCTTCATAAAAAGAGTTTGGGAGTCTTCTGTCTTCTTGGATTTTTTGGAATAGTCTGTGAAGAACAGGGGTTAGTTCTTCCTTAAATGCTTTGTAGAGTTCTCCTGTGGGATCATCCAGTCCAGAGCTTTTGTGTGTTGGGAGTTTTTTGATTAATGCTCCAATTTCATGAGCTGCTGTTGGTCTGTTCAGGCTTTTTGCTTCTTCTTCATTCCGATTTTGAATATTACATTTTTCTAGAAATTTGTCCATTTCACCTAGGTTTTCAAATTTCTTGGCATATAGTTCTTCCTAGTAATTTCTTACAATCCTTTGTATTTTGTGGTATCAGTTGTAATCTCTCCTCTTTCATTTCTGATTGTGTTTATTTCGGTCCTCTCTTTTTTTCTTGATGAGCCTGCTTCAAGGCTTGTCAATTTTGTTTATCGTTTCAAAGAACCAGCTCCTGGAATTATTGATCTTTAGAATTGTGCTTTCAGTCTCTATGTCATTTAATTCTGCTCTGATCTTGGTTATTTCCTTCCTTCTACTTGCTCTGGGCTGTCTTTGCTGTTGTTCCTCCAGTTCTTGTATGTGTAGGGTTAGGTGGTTTATGTGAAATGTTTCTATCTTCTTTAGGTAGGCCTGTATCACTATGAACTTCCCTCTCAGGACTGCCTTCCCTGTGTCCCATAAGTTTTGGGTTGTTGTGAGTTCATTTTCATTTGTTTCCAGAAACTTTTTGATTTCTTCCTTGATCTCATTCTTGCCTCATTCATTGTTTAATAGCATGCTATTCAATCTCCATGAGTTTGAGTGTTTTTGAGTGTTTTTCCTTGAGGTTGATTTCTATTTTCAGTCCCTTGTGGTCAGAGAAAATGCTTGATATGATTTCAACTTTCTTGAATTTGTTGAGGCTTGTTTTGTGTCCTATCAAGTGGTCTATCTTTGAAACTGTTCTATGTGCATTTGAAAAGAATGTGTATTTTGCTTCTTTGGGATGAAAGGCTATATATGTATTGGTTAAGTCCATTTGATCTAGGACATTGTTCAGTGCCACAATATCTTTGTTGAAATTCTGTTTGGAAGATGTACCCATTTTTGACAGTGGGGTGTTAAAATCCCCTACTATAATTGTTTTGCTGTCAATATCTTTCTTGAAGTCCTCTAAGATTTCCTTATGTATTTGGGTGTTCCTATGTTGGGTTCATATATGTTTATGATGTTTATGTCTTCTTGATGGATTCTTCCATTCAGTATTATGAAATATTCTTCTGGTTCTTTTTTTTTGGTGTTTGTTTTGCAGTCTATTTTTGTCTTATATGAGTATTGCTACCATGACTTTTCTTTCCTGTCCATTTACTTGGAATAATTTTATCCAACCCTTCACTTTCAGTCTGTGTAGGTCTTTTCCTTTGATGTGGGTCTCTTTTAGGCAGTGTATGTGTGGGGCATTTTTTCTTGTCCAGTCAGCTGCTGTATGTCTTTTGATTGGAGCATTTAATGCATTAACATTTAAGGTTATTATTGATAGGTATTTGTTAATTTTCCCCTTTTCACCTGTGTTCCTCTCTCTTTCACTGCTTTCCTTTCTCTTCTTGTAGTAGTCCCATTAGTAAATCTTGTAGGGCTGGTTTGGTGGAGATGTATTCTTTCAGCCTTCTTTTGTTTGAGAAAATTCTTATTTTGCCTTCCATTTTAATTGAGAGCCTTGCTGAGTAAAGTAATCTTGGTTGCAGGCCTTTGTTTTTCATTATTTGGTGTATCTCTTGCCATTCTCTTCTGGATTAGAATGTTTCTGTGGCGAAATCAGCTGCTACCTTTATTGAAGCCCCTTTGTATGCTACTTCTTGTTTCTCCCTTGCTGCTTTTAAGATTCTTTGTTTTTAATACTTGGCATTTTAATTATGGTATGTCTTGGAATTGGCCTCTTTGGGTTCATCTTGATTGGGCCTCTCTGTGCTTCCTGAACTTGCATGGTTTTTTCCTTCTTCAGTTTCAGAAAGTTTTGTGTCATTATTTTTTCAGTGTTTCTATTCTTTGTTCCTTTTTTCCCCTTCTTATATTCCCATGATTTGAATGTTGTATTTTTGTTATCTTGGAGTTCCCTTAAGCTATCTTCATAATTTTTTAAAATTCTTTTTTCATGCAGCTGCTCTACTTGGGTGTTTCTTTTCACCTTGTCTTCCAGCTTACTAATTTGGTCCTCTGCTTCAACCATCCTGTTTGTTATTCCTTCTAGTGTGTTTTTTATTTCTGAGATTTTGTTGTTCATTTCTTCCTGGTTTTTGTTTATAGTTTCTATTTCCTTCTTCATGGTGATGTAGTTCTCACTCAATTCCTTGTAGTTGCCTGTGAGTTCCTTGAGCATCTTTATAACCATTATTTTGAATTCTATATCTGATAGTTTGCTTACCTGCATTTCATTTAGCTCTTTGAGTGGGGAGTCTTCCATTCCTTTTGATTGTAGATTCTTCTTTTTGTTTCCCCATTTTAGGTGATTCTTTTTGTTTGTTTGTGAGCTTCCTGATGTTTCACTTTGCTAGCTGTCTTTGTAGGGTGAACTTCTATGGTAGGAATTCTATGGGATTCAGTAGTGTGGTCTCTTTGATTTCCCTGTCTGGATGCTCTAGGTTTCCCCTTTTTCTGTTTGTGTGGGCTCTCTTTTTGTACATGGGTTTTTATCTTTTGGTGGTTCCTTTGTTGGTGGTTTCTCCCTCCAGTGGGTATACTGATGTTCGAAGCTTATGTGATCAGTGGCAGGGGGTAGGCAAAGTGGATTAAGACAGTGGGAGAGTATTCTATGGAATTTAAAGTACCAGCAAGAAAAGAAGAGACAGGAGATCCTTTGGATAAGTATAGCATTAATGGTGATATTTCACCCAACTAGCCACTTTTTATAAAAGGTGAAAGAGAGAGAAGGCTCATGTTAGAGGGGAGGAGGATTGTGAACTGAATCCAGAAAACAGAGCACTTGTGCAAGGTAAGATGATGAGATATAGTGAGAGTAAATTATAGAAAGTAAGCATAGTGTCTGAGAGAACAGAGTTAGTCAGAGCAATAGCAAAGCTCAGGAATAAAGTAAAATGGGCTAAGATCAGGGTGGGGTGCTGTTTAGTATTTACAATTGTATAGAACAACAATTATTTATAATTGTACTGGAACAACAATTATATGGCAAGAAATATATGATTTGTATAACAAGAATAGAAAGTACACGATCAAGAGTAGTGTGTTACTGGAACATGAGTGGAGTGAAAGAAGGAAAATTAAAATACAATAAGAGAGAATAAGGAAAACCAGTCAAATCATACAACTAAACAGAGAAATAAAATGAAGAAAACTAAACAGAAAAAAGAGACATAAAAAACACTAATAAAGTAAAAGAGGTAAAAATAATGAAAAAATAATAATACAAATAAACAATAAAATGCCTATTGGATAGCAAAGTAAAATTTTCTCAGTCTCAGTTTTTATGGTTAGCCTTGTGCTCCCCCTTTGGATTTGTCTCTGGACCTATCACAACTCCAGGTCTTAAAATCTCACTTGGTGGAAGAAAAAAAGGGGGAAGGGAAAGAAAAAAAATAAGTCTTTTGCTGACTTTAAACCCATTGAGCAAGTTCTGCTGGTCTTTCTGGATACCACAGGAAAAGGCGGGTGGGGCTTTGCTTTTCTCCCCTCCTATGGTTTTGCGAGGATGAGGGCCAGGTCTGGGCTGCAATATTTTCAGTTTCCCCACCTCCAGCCCAGGTCCTCTGTGAGCTGCTGGGTCCCCACTTTCCATCTGAGCCAGGTCTGTACCTTTAATCCACCAGTTGTGCCAATGTCCATGTAGTGCACCTCCTCCTTGCTCTTTGCGAGCTTACTGTGGCCGGAGCCCACTGCTGGGCAAGCAGCACCAGTCAAGCTGATGGCCCGTCAGTGGCCCCCTGAGTTGCTAGAATCAGCCACAGGGCTAACAGCACCAGTCAGCCTCCAGGTGAATGGTGTGACTCAGCTGCTGGGCTAGTGGCTGGAGTCAGGTTTAGGCAAGTGGCTCAAATCAGCCTCTTGGTGAGTGGGGCAAATCAGCTGCCCAGCAAGCTGCCGGAGCCAGGCGTGAGCAGCTCAAATTACCCTTGAAGAGAGGCAGCCACTGAGTGAGAGTTTCTTACAAAGCAGCTGCAAGACTTTTTTTTTTTTTTTTTTTAAGTAAAAGCCTCTTATTTAGGCCTGCCTTTCTTAACAAGCACCCGGCTTTTCACACAGAACAACTTTCTAACCAGACTGGTGTCTATCTGGGTCAGGGTCCAACATGGCCCAACTCTTCTCCTTTCTCCAGGTGTTACCAGGTCCCCAATATCTCTGGTAATGACTTAGCTGGTAGCCACAGCCCCAGTGGGTGTACATACCTCTGTGTGTCTCTCACTTTATCTCTATTCTCCACAACAACTTCCAGCATTCAAATCCCTCCTGGTACTGCACTGCCCTCCCTGCTGTGGTAGTGGAGGTAGCTGGTAATCTATCTCTCCTCCTTGTATCCTGTGGGCAGGTGCTGGGCAGGGGGCTACAGCAGCCTGCAGGGACCTTTCTATCCCAGTGCAATCTCCTGTCTGTTTTTCAATATCCTTTACAATTTTCGGCCTCCAAACTTCATATATGTTGGGATTCTGTTGGCTGTTCACTCTGTTCCTCAGAAGATTGGCTAGGTGTACCTGCTGGGCACAGGGAGAACTGGGCTCTGCTCCCACCTACCTCACCACCATTTTCTGTCTCTGCACATATTTCATAACTTAATGCAACATCCCTACAATGTCTGGATATTATACCCATTTTATAGATGATAAAACCAAGGCTTGGATTATGCAAACTGCCAAGGCTGGAAAGTGAATTAAATCCTTTGGAATCTGCATTTTCTTTTATTATTTTATTTTTTTTACTGAAATGCATTTGACATAGCAGATCAATTTTAACTATACAACATAATAATTTCCTTTACATATGTATTGAGAAATGATAACCAAATAAATCTAGTTAACATGGATCAGTACAGTTACAGAAACTTATTTTCTTGCAACAACTTTCAAGATATACTTTCTTAGCAACATTTAAAAAATACAGTATTATTAACTATAGTTACCATGCTGCACATTATATCCCACCAAATTATTTGTTTTATTACTGGAATTTTGTACATTTGATCCCCTTCATCAATTTCATCACCATTACCACTCCCATCCTGCTTCACCAACAATCTGTTTTCTGTATTTATTAGTTTATTTTTTTAAAGATTCCACATATAAGTGAGATCATATAGTATTTGTTTTTCTCTGTCTGACTTATTTGACTAAGCATAATGCCCTTAGATTCATACATGTGGTCACAAATGGCAGAATTTCTTTCTTTTTTATGGCTGAGTAATAGCCATATGTATAATTAATCCATTCATCTCTTGATGGACAATTAGGTTGTTTCTATGTCTTGGGCATTGTAAATAATGCTGCAGTGAACATGGGGATAAGGTGTATCTCTGAAACAGTTATTTTCTTTCCTCTGGATATTTTTCCAGAAGTGGAATTGCTGAATCATAGTTAGGTTCTATTCTTCATTTTTTGTGAGAAACCTCCATATTGTTTTCCATATTGGTCGCACAAATTTACATTCCTAGAAACAGCACGTAAGAGTTCCCATTTCTCCACGTTTTTGCTGACACCTGTTATTCCTTGTCTTTTTGGTAAGGGTCATTCTGACAAGTGCGAAATAATAGCTTATTGTCATTTTGACTTGTATTGCCCTCATGATTAGTGATGTTGAGCACATTTTCATGTACCTGTTAGCATTATGTATATCTTGAATATCTATGCAGAACCTTTGTCCATTTTTTTAATTAAATTAGGTTTTCTGTTATTGGGTTGCACAAATACTTTATGTGTTTTGGATATTAGTCCTTTATCAAGTATATGATTTGCAAATGTGTCATGCCATTTGGTAGGTTGCCTTTTCATTTTGTTGATGGTTTCCTTTACTATAGAAGCTTTTTAGTTGGATATACTCTTGCATTTTTATTTTTACATTTGTTGCCTTTGTTTTTAATGTCAAATCCTTCTCCCTACCCAACCCCCCTGCCAAAATGAGAAACATCACTACGACCAATGTCAACATGCTCACCACCTATGTTTTCTCCTAGGAGTTTTAGGGTTTCAGGTCTTATGTTCAAGTCTTTCAGTCATTTGGACTTGATTGTTGTATAACCTAGTGGTCCCATTTCTTTCGATTTCACTTGTACCTATTCAGTTTTTCCAACAACATTTATTGAAGAGACTATCCTTCCTCCACAGTCTATACCTGGCTTCTTCATCATAAATTAATTGACCATATAGTGTGGGTTTTTTTCTTGGTTCTATATTCTATTCCATTCATTTCTGGGTCTATTTTTACACCAATGCCATCATACTGTTTTGATTATCATGGTTTTGTAGTGTAGCTTGACATCAGCAAGCATGGTGCCTCCAATTTTTTTTTTCTTTCTCAGGGTTTTTGCAGTTTTATACAAATTTTGAGATTGTTGGTTGTATTTTTATAAAAAAATGCCATTGGAATTTTGATAGAAATTACATTGAATCTTTAGATTACTTTGAGAAGTATAGGAATTTTAACAATATTATTTCTTGTAAAACATCACCATGGAATATCTTTCTCTTTATTTGTGTTTTCTTCAATTTCTTTAATCAATGTTTTGTAGTCTTTAGTGTACAGGTCTTTCACATCCTTAGTTAAATAAAATCTTTGTATTTGAATGAGAAAATAAATAAGAAATAATAGGAAGGAAGGAATGGACTAAATAAAGTACTTACTTTAAAGATAGCAATTGATTAAAGTAAATTTGAAAGAGAGGCAGAAAATTTATATTCTTTCAGTTCAATGACTGTCTCTGAATATCCAACCTTCACTTCACCTCATTTTAACCATATTCATCCCTTTGAAATGAGTCTTGAAACTCATGCCAAATTTTCAGTATTAGAATGCTAGGAGTGAAGCACCTAGATATAATTTTATTAAACACTTTAAATGATTCTTTTAGATACTAAAATTTAAGATCATTAATCTAGTCGTATAGTTTCTTACTATATTTTTTCCTTTATTCCCCTTCCTATCCAGTTTGGCCCCGCTTCAAAATTTACCCAGATTTGAGAAAATACTTTATTGTACTAAAAGCTCTCTTGCCTATACATGCATTCAACATTTTGTTTTTTTTTTCATCCTCTTATAAAACATAAGTCAATATCAACAGCCTTGACTTGCTCATATACATGACCTCATGGATCTTGTTTGTGGAGTTGCCTGTTGGGAGGATGGAATTCCCTAATAAACTGTGGTCACCAATCTACCTGCATTCTCAGAAATCCTTCTATTCACCCTTAATCTACTGTACTTCATTTTCCATAAATATTTAATGCAAAAACATTTCCATTCCCTTTAGACCTTCTCCTCTTTGCCACCATCTTCTTTCCTGAAAGTGCTATGCTTGCTTATAACCCTGAAACTTGACTCCCCATGCCTGAAGTACCCAACACTGTCCTCCTTTCCTAGCTTATAGCTACTTACA
The DNA here is from genome assembly GCF_019186645.2 of Phyllostomus hastatus. Taxonomy (NCBI): domain Eukaryota; kingdom Metazoa; phylum Chordata; class Mammalia; order Chiroptera; family Phyllostomidae; genus Phyllostomus; species Phyllostomus hastatus. The sequence goes on from NW_025334023.1 coordinate 28,941,280, forward strand.
TTTCATAGTTACTTTAAATATTTCCTCTGTATGAAATATTTTCTGATCTCCTAAGGTGGATTTAACCACTCAAACATTTGAGACAATATTAAGATTTCTATTAGAGCACTGCATTTGCCATTCAGTCTAGGACACTTTATAAAATTAAAGGATACTAGCAAAAAATTACAGTGTCCAATAGGTTTAAATTGTGACTGTTCTGAAAAAATTATGCTGTGTGGTTCCTCTACTTATAACTCCTATTTGTGTTCACATGACTGTCTTCTCCTAGTAAGATCCCTATTAACAGTGCACTATTTATCATTTTACCACCAACTCCTAGTACAGTAACTGCATCTAGTCCCTGGTTGGTTGACTGAATGAATGAATGAAGAGTGAATCTGTAAATGACATAAAAAAAGTACAGGGGCACAGGTACCCTGCTAGTCAGGCTGGTGAGGATTTCTTAGTTTCCACCAATCCATTTTCTTCCCCTCACACTTGTTCCGGCACATGACTCATTCTGTTCATTCTTCATTATTTAGTTTTGTTATTTTCTCTTAAGCTGGAGATCAGGAGTTGAAAAAATATAAACAGAGATGTCTCTTAAATTTCAAATCAATTTTTCCTCTCCTGAGAGTTTTCATAATATCAAGTATTTTCTTACTTTTGTTTTCCTTCACCAAATATTTTAGAAGGGAATCAAAGATATTTTCCCCACAGAAAGTATATCTAAAATATTTTTATTTCTTTGCTTGCTTTGGAGCTGTTTATCTTAGCCTCCTAATGCATGGACAATGATGCCAAGCTCAGTTAATACTTATAAAATAACTTTCAACTGTTGACCTTTATGTTCTCTCTTTTTGTGCTAGCATACCATCATCCATTTGCAAATTTTGCATGCATTGAATACTGAAGGTAGGACACTGCTGTAGGTGCTAGGGGTATGTAAGTCACAATGAGTTATAATCAAGCAATAGTTGTACCTGAAAGTTGAAATCACTTACCACAAAACTCTGCTTTGTTCCATGATAGTTTTCTATGTTTCAGGTATTTCCATCATCTTCCTCTTCCCCCACCACATTAGGATATATACATCAGTGGGATCATTTGTCAAAATTTTTGATGAGAACTAACATAGAATGCATGATAACTAATAATAAGTAACTAATAATATCTGCAATAATTGAGATAAATGCTAAAGAACTCCTACAAAAAAGGCTATAAAATGCCGTAATCCCCTCTTATCCATGGGGATACACTCCAAGACCCTCAGCAGATGCCTGAAACTGTAGACTGTATCAAACTCTACAGAACAGGTGTTCGAATAATGTCATTTTGTTCAATGTTGTTTTGTTATAATGTTGATGAAAGATGCTGTAGGAAGTTAGCTCTTATTTATACCAATTATCCTATTGTAAACTGATTTTGTTATATGTCCTTTCACACAGTTTCAACAACTTATCAATGATGTTAAATGAGGGCTTACTATACATGCTATGTTTTTCATATACATACATACCAATGATAAAGTTTAATTTATAATTTTTCACAGTAAGAGATTAACAGCAATAAAAATAATAAAATAGAACAATTATAACAATATATTATTATACAAGTTATGTGACTGTGGTCTCTTTCTTTCTCTCTGAGAAAGATTTGATAACACATCTGATAACTCAGACAGCTGCTATAATGACCAAAGAATATGTGGGTGGTATATATGCATAGCTATACTGGACAAAGGAATGATTAGCATCCCAGGCTGAACACAGTTGGATGACACAAAATTTCATCACACTATTTGTAGCCTAAATACGTGAATGTTTATTTCTCTTTCTTCTGTTTGTTCTGTGTAGTCTGTGAGGGAAGTTCTACTTCTCAGATAATTCAGGACCTAGATTCCTACCATCTTTTTGTTTCTTTATCTCCCTAGGCTATTGCCTTCATTTGCACGGTGACTGTTGGTTTTCTACAGTATCTTCTGACACACTCCATGAGAGGGAGAAAAAGGTACACTCCGGGGAGAGGGAGTAATATTAAATCAGAGATAATGTGGAAGTACTTATTCCTCTACTGTATTTCTTTTTGTAAATTTAATTATATTGCCAAACTTAACTGCAGGGGAAACTAGGAAATATGGACCTGAGCCAGATGGTTTGTGCCTGACTAAAACTATAATAGAAAGAAAGAAAGTGGGAAAGAGATTTGGTAAGGCAACTAGCCATCTGCACAGTAAACTTTATTTATTGAGTAAATACTCTGTGCTATGCCCTGTGTTAATTACCTGATTGCATTACCTAATTTGTATTACCTCTTTGTATGTTGTATGATAAAGATATAATTATTGGACTTACTTAAAAGATCAGTAAAACATGTAGAGGCATATAGATTGTATACTGTGTAATTCCATGGTAATTAATCACATAGATTATCAAGTGAATGTTGCCCCTGGAGTTATGGAACATTTGGTCTTCACAACTGAACCCTATGACCCTGTCTAGGACTTAGGAAAGTTTATGAACTTCCCCAAGTTTCTTGCACAGCTGGTAAGTGGCAGAGCTGAGGTTTGAATGTGGCGTGGATGGCTCCAGAACTTGTGCCCTTATTTGCAATACAAGATTGTGTGCTAACTAACATGTTAAACAGTGACTGGGCCTTAGGGAATTATCTCTCTCAGCTAACTGATTTTCACTTTAATTGTGTCTTTACTCACAGGTTAGATAACGGGTTGACAATATTTTTCTGTAAAGCCCCAGGTAGTAAATATTTTAGGTTCGCAGCCCACATGGACTCTGTTGCAAGTACTCAACTCTACCATTATAGTATAAAAGCATCCATAGATAATATATAAATAAATGAGAATAGTTGTGTTGCAGTGAAACTTTATTTGCAAAAACTGGCAATGGGGTAAATTTGGCTCACAGGAAGTAGTTTACAGTCCCTAGATTAGGTGGAAATTTGGGGCCAATGCAGAGTGTATTAGAGTGAGCTGATCTTATGGGCACTACTTGTGTACACTGAGAATGACTTTTATGTACATGTGCTCCCATATGGACTTACTGAAAACCTAGAGGGAAACAGAAGCTAGCATTATAGCTGTTACTCCGGGACATTCCATTTTGTACCTGAAGAGCTTAACTCAAATTTTAAACTTAATTTCTAGACTTGAAACATCACCAAACTAAACCTGTTAAGTCTTTGTCTCCAAATATCAAGAAGTTGTCAGAAGAAATTAAAGGTCCTAAGAGATTGAAATAGTGTGAATTAATTTTCTGTTATCTGCACCATCCCCTGCCCCCAACATACCCTATACTTTATAATGACAATTTTCAACTTTTTCATCTCGTGGCACACATAAACTAATTACTAAAATTCTGTGGCACACCAAAATATATATTGTTTTTTGCAGACCTAAGAAAAATAGGTATAATTTTGACTGATCTATAAAAATAATAATTTATTACTTTTTATTACACTTTTATTACACTTTTGCTCCAAATAGACTTTTTAAAAAGCAGGTGCCTATAATTGTATATATGAATTTCTGGAACCAAGAATTTACCCAATCATAAAGTTATTTTCATATTAAATCAGAGATAGTTATTTAATAAGGTTATTTTCATAACCTTATTATGAAACATGACCAATAAGATGCAATTCTATTATATGACCTATATATTTATGGTTCAAGACAGGGCATATACACCATATAGTTATTGTTGTGTTGGCTGTTGTTATTTTTTTATTTGACAATTTAAGGGAAAAGAAGTCAGTACCTCTCACTAAATAGTCAGGTATTGCATGTTTTGAAAATTCTTGTGGTACATCAGTTGCAAATTGTGGCTCTATGCCCTTGATTATTAATTCTTCAACAGAGCACACCTTCTCATGGTTCCCCCAGCCCATAGCTATTGCCAGAGCCCTCTCTCCTCAGTTAATCTTCAACAGTCTTTCAAGTCCTGGAGCAAATTGCATCTTTTATCTAAGTTTTCTATATTTGACCCTTCTTTGGGCCTCAAAAGTAGATTTTTCCCTTATTTATACTCCAGTAGAATTCCATACTTGTTCACTAAATTAGTCATGTATTTTTCTGTCCTCCTGAAAAAGAGTGCACATACTAACAAGTAGAACTGTGATTGTTCATTTTCCTGTTTCTTACTATAAGATAGTTCATGGCACATGGTAAAAACACAGAACATGTTTCTGAATAAATGAATGATTCATATTTAGAAATGTACTATGCCATTTTAGTGACATATGTGCTGTGGTCATTTATCAATCTTATAAATTCTGGATGAGTTGCTATTCTTTATTAAAAGGACTCAAATACTAACTAAAGAGGTGGCACATGCCATTCTTTCTGTTTGCAAAAAGAAATTATATGTAAGGGGTAAACTTTGAAAGCTGTATTATTCTCTAAGTTACATCCAATCCTGTTCCTTCACAGTTTAAAGCACATCATTGGTTACTCATTCTCTCAGAATGGGGGCCAAACTCTTTAGCACATAAAATCTCAACATTAGCTGAGCATCACCTGGGAATCTATTAAGATATGCCCATACTTATGCTCCAACCCAGACTAATTAAAGAACTATCTCTGGGAGGGGAACCCCAGTGTCAGAATGTTTTTACTCTCCCTAGGTCACAGGAGGCAAGCACAAGGCCTGCAGCCCAAATCCAGTCCTCCGCCTTGTTTTATCTGGCCCAGCACCTATTTCTACCTGGCAGCAGCGCCGAGCTCTCACTTAACTGTTAAGGAGTAGTTATATTTATACAGTCCTAAAATTACATTTGGCCTTTTGAAGGCAACTGTGAGGCTGTTATGGCCCCTGGCAAAAATGAGTTTGACAACCTTGCCCTAGGTGATTCCAATGAGCAACCAAAGTTAAGAACCACTTAGCATGACCTATAGTTACGTGTCTCACCCTTAGTTATTTCCTGTGGTAAAAACTTTTTTAAAAAGTCAGGCTGTTGAGTACAGCTTGAAGTTATATCAGTGATTGAGTTTGACATCCAAGGCAGATATGTGGGAGCTCTGAGACTTTAGCTAACACACCCCACAGGCTTTGTGTTGGTAAAAGCCAGCCCTGGTGAACAGCCTGGTTGTTTCTGCACACAAATGGGCCGAGCATAGAGAGCCACGAACGGTTTCTGCTGATAGCTCCAAACAGGTTGCCTGGGGCCAGTCACAGGCAGAATCAGATATAAGGGCTGACCCAGAGTCTTTGCAGATCTAACAAACACATAGAAACAACCACAAAGGAGCAAGAAAAATTGGAAGACAAAAACAAAAAACAAAAAACAAAAAAAAACCCAACAGGACCCAAATGAAAGAACAAGAGAATTCTCCAGAAAAATAAATAAATGAAAAAGAGGCAACCAATTTTTCAGATACAGAGTTTAGAGTAATGGTTATAAGGATACTCTACAGCATGAAAAAAAAATAGAAAGCATAAAATAGGACCAGTCAGAAGTAAATAATGCAATATCTGAAATAAATAATATACTAAAAGAAATAAACAGTAGGTTAGATGAAGCAGCAGATCAGATCTGTTATTTGAAAGACAAGGTAGAAAAAACATCCAGGCAGAGCTGTGAATAGAAAAAAAAAATTAAAAAATGAGGAGAGCTTAAGAAACCTTAGAGACAACATGAAGTGTAACAACATCTGCATCATGGGAATGCGAAGAGATGAGAGTGAGCAAGGGAAAGAACTGAGAACCTACTTGAATAAATAATGACCAAAAACTTCCCTAGTCTGGTGAAAGAAAAAGATTCCCAAGTCCAGGAATCATAGAATCCCGAACAAGAGGGACCCAAAGAGTCCTATACTGAGACACCTCATAATTAAAATAAAAAGGTTAAAGACAAGGAGAGAATCCTAAAAACTGCAAGAGAAAAGCAGGTAGTAACCTACAAGGGAGCATCAATTAGACTTTCATTTGATTTCTCAACAGAAACATTTCAGGCCAGAAGGGATTGGCATGAAATATTCAAGATGATGAAAAGCAATGACTTAAAAACAAGGGTACTTTACCCAGCAAGGCTATTATTCAAAATTGCAGGACAAATAAAGAGCTCCCAGAGAAGAAAAAATTAAAGGAATCTGTTATACCAAAACCAGTACTGTAACAAAAACTAATGAGCTTGCTTTAAGAAAAAGAAGAAAGGAAAAAGAAAAAAGGAAAATAGCTTAAAAGTAAAATGGCAATAAATACATATCTATCAATAATCAATTCAAATGTAAATGGCTTAAATCCTACAACTAAAAGACATATGGATAAATAAGCAAGACCCATAGATATACTGCCTCTAAGAGACTCACCTCAGATTGAAAGATTTACATGGATTAAAATATAGGGATGGAAAAAGTTATGCAAATGGAAAGGAAGAAGAGCTGGGGTGGCAGTATTTATATCCAACAAAATAGACTTGAAAATTAATACTATAGTAAGAGATAGAGAAGGACACTACATAATGATAAAGGGAACAATCAAAAAGAATGTAACTGTAGGAAACATTTATGCACCCAACATAGGAGCACCTAAATATGTAGAGCAAATCTTGATGGATATAAAAGGAGAGATCAATAGAAATACTATCATAGTTGGGGATTTTAACCCCTTTTGACTTCAATAGATAGATTTTCCAGACAGAAAATCAACAAGTATACAGACCTTAAACAACACACTAGTTCAAATAGATTTAATTGATATCTTCAGAACATTTCACCCCAAAACAGCAGGAAATATATGCTTTTCGAGTGTATGCAGAATGTTTTCCAAGATAGAGCAATTTTAGGACACAAAATAAGTCTCATGAAATTAAAGAAGACTGAAATTATATGAAGCATTTTCTCTGACCACAACACTGACAAATTAGAAATCAATCACAAGAAGAACACTGAAAAATATATGAAGTCATGGAAGCTAAATAACATGTTATTAAACAATGAATGGGTCAACAACAAGATTAAAAAATAAGTCAAAAGATAACCTTGAAACGAATGAAAATGAGGCCAAAACAATCCCAAATCTGTGGAACACAGTGAATGCAATCCTAAGAGGGGAACGCATAGCATTACAGGGCTATCTCCAAAAAATAAACAAAAAAAAAAGCTCAAATAAGCAATCTTTTACTTCTAAGGAAACTTGAAAAAGAACAACAAAACCTAAAGTGAGTAGAAGGAAGGAAATAATATAGATCAAACCATAAATAAACAAAAGAGAATCTAAAAAAATGATACAAAAGATCAATGAATCCAAGAGCTGGTTCTTTGAAAAAATAAACAAGATTGAGAAACCATTAACCAGACTCATCAAGGAATAACAAAAGCAGACCCAAATAAATAAAATCAGAAATGAAAGAAGAGAAATAACAACTTACACCAAAGAAATACAGAAGATTGTAAGAAAATATTATGAACAACTAAATGCCAACAAACTGGACAACCAGGATGAAATGGATAAATTCCTAGAAATATACAATCTTATGAAACTAAATCAAGAAGAATGAGAGAATCTGAACACACAGATTACACCTAGTGAAATTGGCATAGTAATAAATCTCCCAATAAACAAAAACTGAATTTTAACTTTAAAGTAATGAGAGTATCATAATCTACCTTAAGTTTTTAAAGTATCAAGGGCTATTGTGAAGCATATAGATGGTGGAGGAGCAAGAGTGGAAGGTAAGTGTTCCCAGCTGGAGGCTCTTGAAACAGTAAGTTATAAATGAAACATACAATGATTTTAGAGAAAAAATGTCCCTGCTTAATTCTCAGTTATCAATATAATTCAGTTAATGAGAAGAACACAGTTTTAGAGCACTCTAGTAAATTCCAGTTTAACTGTGCACATATGTCACATTTGCCATGCCATATATTCTGTTTAAATTATTGAAGACCTCATGCATGCTAAGTTTAAAAGCTTTATGTAATTATTTCTGACTAGAAAACATCTCCCATGTGTAATTTCAGAGAGCCACTGCCTTATAAACTTTTATGACATGTTTTAAGGTATATGCATTTTTAATATGATTTTAAATAATCACTTTCATTTAAAATTTCTAGAGTTATGTACACACAGATTAGAGTTTATCAAGAAGGTAAATGCCTAATGAGCAGAAGGGAAAATAAAAGTTGCTGAATTAAGATAGAAGCATTTATTACACCTTTTATTATGTTTTCATGTTGTTGTGAGACTTAACGTACATTGAAGCTTGCCGCTGGTCTTCCCAGTTATTAAAAGCCTGTCAAGATATATCATGAAGCTGCTTCCTCTCCTCTACCAATGAAAATGAGACTAATACCTCTAATTGAAACATCTCCATGGGACATGTAAATGTTCCATTTACTCACCAAGAGATATATGTTGAGCTCTTACTTTAACTGCTTTACTTACAAGGCACTGTTTTTCACACAATTAGCATAATTTTTACCCCAATGGGAAACAGAATCTAGAGAATCTAAAGTCTTGGAAATCTATTCATTTAACAAACACTTATTGAGACTCAATAATATTTAAGGAATGTTTGTAAGAGTTTGGAAACTTAAAATTGATTCTAATACATACACACAAATACACAAAACCAACCAGTTCTCAAATAAGGTATGATAAGGCATTAAAGCAAGTATGTGAATCAGTGGTTCATAAACTCAAAATTGTTATTTAGCATGAGGCATGAACATATTAAGTGCTATGAAATACAGAGGAGACAGAGATCATATCAAATTGGAGGCCTGGAAGAATCAGGAAGGACTTCATGAAAGTGAAGGCATTGAATATGGACCCTGAAGGATGAGACAGATTGTGTTTCCAGAAATAAATGGAGTTACTTCCCTTTTAAAGCATTCACATGAACAGACAGGCAGGCAGAAAAGCAGAGAATTAAAGTGAAACTGTGTATAATACTAATAAAAATGTGTGACTCAAAATGTAGTCTTATTCCTCAAAGTCATGTTACCTTTACTTGAGAAATAAGTAAAGGATGAGTGACAGTCTTTTTGGAATATTTGGTACTTTAAGAAAAGGGGCTTACATAAAAATAGCCATCTCCCCAAATATGATCAAGCCAACTCCTTTGTCCCTAAATTATCAATAGACAAGTCTGGGTTTGCTTCATTTCACTATTAAGGTACGGTTGTTGACCCTAACCTAATCATTCTTGTGCAGTAAGAATTATTTTTTTCAATTTTTTGATATGTGCCCTTATTTTTTCTGAATATACTTCAATATTGCATTTATTCCTTAAGGCAAGGTAGATATCTGTTGGCTTTTGTACTGTATAGTCAGTCCAAGTGGCATCAGTGAACTGGAGGGCTGTGTAGGTGTTGAATGAATGATGCTCAGTGCAAAGCCGATGTTTGGAACAATGGAACCTCCAGTTGATCAAATATCTACCTTTTGGTACTATTTTCTACCTGCATCCACTCTCCAGAGAGTTTGATATCCATGAGCACAGTTAAGCCTCACCTCAGTTAGGTAAGGGAAATACTGTTATAGGTCTCATTTTACAAAGAAGAATTTTGACACGGAGGTAACTCAGGTGTCTGTATCAAGGTCATACAATTAGGACATGATAAAACTGTTGCTGAAACCATATCTACAATAACATGTTATTTCTCACTTGAGTTAAAACACTTCAAAAGTCCCCTCATTTGCCTTAGTCCAACTTCAGGGTTTTAGGCTTCTGTACCAACAGTGGCCAGCTTCCCTGCAGGCAGGAGACTTCCATAGTAACTCTATCTGGATTTGGTACCTTTTTTTAATTTAGTATTCCTTGAGAGCTGGGCCTAGAAAGGAAGTTTTTTAGGTCAAGGAAGCATTCAGAAGTAAAATCTCATCAGGCAAAAGAAGCCATCATTAAATCAACAAATTGATGGCTTGGATGGGTATGTAAGGCCACATTACAGCAGAACTTTACAGCAACAGTTGTATAGAACCCTGGAAGAGAGGAGTGTCAGCAAAGTGGAATCTGAGATCTGAGCAGAGAGCCACAATGTTCACATGTGGGAATGTGATAGCAATAGAATGATGGACAAACAGCTGCCTCGGCCCGCGAGGCAGTCAACGGGGTCCGCCGAAGTACCTGTAACGGATGAAAAGGGATGGGACAGGAGGCACGAAAGAACGACAGCAAGACAAAGGATTCTGATCAAGCTGCCAGTTTTATTTTAAAATGGAGGGAGTTATATAGAGGAGGGTAGAGGAAGGCAGATAGGGGAAGTAGCTCTGGTTGGTAGCTTTGGGGCGTGCTCTTAACTGGGATAGGCTAGGGGGCGCATGATAGGTGCGTGATCAAGGCACTGATTGGTGTGCCGCCCGTGTGCTCAGGCTAGGCACCTACAATGTTTCTAATCGCAGATACCCTGTTGTGCAGGAAACTTCTGACGACAGATGTCCTGTAATGTACGTGCAATTTCCATCTCTGGCTGCATCAGCCTGCTTTAGGCTTATCCCTGCCCCCAACAAACAGCAGCTGGCAGGAGTCTGCAGGTTCTTGCTGGAAAAGGCTTTATAATTCCAGCACTCTATTTCCCTGGGCATGCAACCAGTTTTCCAAATAGCAGACAGAACTGGTTAGTAAGGCAACACTAATAAGGAGACATTGGAAGACAGGGCACTAAGCTGTGGTCAAACAAAAGGAGAGTTAAGACTTGGGATAGACCAGTGTCCAGGAGAATAGAATCACAGACACTGCAGATAGCAGCCTCTTCATCTAGATTTCCAGTCTTCCTGAGACATGGCATCCTGGACCAATGTGCAAATGATGGCCATTTGGTGATCAAATGCTGTGCCATTTCTTCAGTGGCTAATCACCTAGATAATCATGCAGTATGATTGCTCTATATGGCAAAACAATTGAAAACAGTCCAGTCTACCATTGTTTAACTTATTTTTATTGTTGACACTATTTAAAGATGTTCTTCATTCCCTACCCCCCCGATTTGCCCATCTCCATCCAACCCCTCCCCTACTTCCCTCTGACCATCACTGCATTATTGTCTGTGTCCATGGGTTAAAACAGGTTTGTTCTTCACTCCCTTTCACCCAGTCCCCCCTCACCCCTCCATTCTGACAGCTTTCAATCTGTTCCATGCTTCCATGCCTCTGCTTCAGTTTTGTTCATCAGCAGTCTACCATTTCTATCAATTTTGGAAAAGGCTTAAAGGGCTTTAGAAATAACATGATTAAGGGAAGAAGATTTGTTTTTTAAAAAAGTAACATTGTCATTAGGAAAATATTTTAGAGTCTGAGGTCAGTCTGACAGTAGAATAATTATCAAGACATCAGCATTTTCATGTCCAAGAGGAAATCAGATTTAATGAGGGAAATACTGGCCCATTTCTGCACTGCAATTTCATTTAACTGAGCTAATAACTGTTTACAAGTGCAGTGAGGTCAACTCTAAACTCATGTGAAATCCAAGGCTGATGAAAATAAAAACCTGGTAAAAATGTTTCTAAATTCATAAAAAATAACATTATATATCCCAAAGTTGTTTTAATAAAATACTAATGAATATATAATATTAATATATTCATGTATAATAACTAGATAATGGAAATGTTTTATGTGTTTACATAATAAAACATATTCATATATACTGCCTAAATAAAATGTGGGGTTTTTGTAGTTAAAAATATAAGTGGGTTACCTCAAAATACTGTTACTTTCTAATGGGATGCATGGAGAACAACAAAGATAAGTGGGTAAACTCGTTAGGCAATGAGTTGTACTATCTTGAAGCATTCTGATATTTTCCCATAACCACATTTGTTGCAGTATTATGTTTAATATAAAATAATTATTCTTTGATAACATCATAATAACATTTAGTGTGATTTTACAGGTCATTAGGTCCTTGGAAAATATTCTGTCATTTTTTTTCTTTGTAAGAACACACAAGGTATCTTAAATGCACTTACCTCATTCTAGAAGGATAGAAACTTAGAACTTCAGTGCCCCCAGAGACTAATACAACAGTAAACAAGACATATTTTGTTCTCAGAGTTTACAATGTAGTGAGGGATAAGGACAGGAAAACAGAAAAGTCAACATGTGTGTTAGACATCTACCGTAACTGAATCATCCATCTATGCATGGCTGGAGTGGACATGGGTGTTAGGGATGTCTCAGGGTCAATGTGCTAAAATTTAAATGATTTGAGTAGAAAAATGTGGTATCATTTTGGGTACCTGTGTGCTGAATAGAGAAAAATCTATTTATATTTTAGTTAATGATGGGTTTATTTTTCTGACCAGTATTGTGTGACCTTAGAAGATCTGTAGATTCTGCCCTATGGAACTCTAGCCTAGAAGCAATGTTAATCTACAGATGAATGAAAAATGTTAACCCACTGCTTTCTGCTTCTTATCTTCCTTCTATTTTCTTCTCTTATATAGTTTGAATTTTTTAAGTACTAATATGGGGCATGTCAAGGCCATGGAAACTCTCAGGAGTTAACAATATAAACATTGGTAACCCTTTGTTTTTTACAGTTAATTTCTCTATATTTTTTCTATACACGTTGTCCATGGAGCAGTATTTATGCATTTGAAATTGTAACAGATGGGAATTATATATCACATTTGATTTTTATCAGATGTGATCATTCACCCATATGTCAGAGAAATATATCCTACATTGCTTAAGAATTATTTCTTGGTCTTAGGAAGAGGAAAGCTGAAACAGAAAGCACAAAAGTAAAAATAAATACCATAAAAACACCATTGTTTCTTTAAGTCAAGTTACTTGTAATAATAAGAAATGCCAGATACCAATAATGCATGCAAAAGTAATTTGCTGTTGTACTCTAATTATTTGCAGTTCTGCATAACTCAGTAATAATGGAAAACTGGTGTAAAACATGCCGATGACTCTAGCAGTGTTTGTATTTGACTCATGAACTCTAATAATCTTTTTTGTATGGTTAAACAAGACAAATTTTATTCCTAAGTAGTATTCCTTAAAATATAATCAAAAGGCATATATACAAACTGAGCCCATATAAAGCATGAGAGTTTTTTAAAAATTTAATCTTTACTGTATTTTTCCATTACCATTTAGTCCCCTTACACCCCATTCCCCCCAACAATCACTACACTGTTGTCCATGTCCATGTGTCCTTTTTCCTTTTTGTAAAGTATGACTCTTAAAATGAACTTTTTCCAGGGGTAATAAAAACACATAAATGACTGGCTGGATAGAAATCTGTGAGTTGTTAGAAATTATTATCTTTTAAGTCAAAGCAATTATAAAACAAATGCAAAACTGAAGGATAGAACTTCAAATAAATTAATTCAATTTAATTCAAATTATAATACATATTAAATATATGTGTGCAGCACTGAGCTCATGTCAGCATTTCTCTCTGTCCTTTACTTAAATGGTTTGGTTTAAAAAAAAATCCTATTTCTTCACAGCCCTACAAAAGCAGAAGAGGTCTTGGGGGGGATGAATTGACTTTTGAAAGTCATGGAGAAACTCAAAATAATTGTAGAAAACTATATTGAATAAAAGAAAAAATGATAGTAATAATAGTAGTAAAACAAATTGAAACTTTTCTTAGTAATATAGTGTTTTAATACTGTGAAACTACTGCAGACTGAGTAAACCTACCTAAGTAATTTTCATCATGGAAACATCAAAATTTAAAGGACTCAGGAGTCTACCACTGAAACAAAAATGCCCCGGCATAGACCATTTTCTTTTATTCATTAGTTAGTTAATACAGTCTCTTTATGGGAGTTATATCCTTTTTGGTTTTGGATGACTTTTTGTATGTGGGTATTAAAAAGCTTAGTTGACTCCATTCCATAGACTAGTAGAGACCCCAGATGGGTAAAAAACAAATGGAAATTGAGTAGGGAACAAAAAGAAAGAACAAAGAAAACGGTCCATATCAATTGATGTGGGGCCTGAGTTTAACTTTATTGGAGATCTTCCTTGTAGTATTCAGTGACTGGACCTTATTTAAGGGCAGTTGTTGAGTTGACAATTGCACCACTAATATATGGCTACTTTTCCCTATTTTTTTTTTTTTGCTAAAATTAATGGCAACACTGGCTTTTTACAAAAGAGAGGGATATATTACTTCTTGAAACCTTTACAGAAATAAAATAGATAGCCTGACATTAATATATGAATTTCTTCCCTGAGCCTCTAGTTTAACATGGTCACTTTAAGAATAAGCCATGTGGTGATTGCTAGGAGGAGGGGGATATGAGGGGGCTAAATGGTAGTGGAAAAAAATACAATAAAGATTAAATAAAAAAAAGAATAAGCCAATGCTTCTAAATAAAACATATATTTTCCATCCTCCATTAATTAGTCTAACAAATCCTTTAGTGCCTCCTCCATGCTAGACACTGAAGTGGGCCCTGAGATTGGGCAAGGCAGACATGCAGCTCTCATGGAGTTAAAGAGAACTGTTGAATCCTGGTTAAATGTTCTTGTCTTGCATTATTCACAGGCCCATATTTTATGACTGTTTTTTCCCTATCATGTTACAATCCCTTCTAAATACAGCTGAACTTTACAGATAGATAGATAGATAGATAGATAGATAGATAGATAGATAGATAGATAGATATGTATTTAGCATTTGTCTTCTGCCAACCAAGTAATTTCAAAAAAGTTTCCACATGAAAACACATAAGTGACTCATGAACAAAACTAGTAGGGTATGGTTGAATTTCCTAAATCTCAATGGAAAATTAAGTTGAATGTACCCTGAATTGTACTCCCAAGTTTATTTCTCAGACCACTCTATAAGCTCTGCTGAAAGGCGGAATAACTTACTTATGGATCAATAATAAAGTCCCAGAAAGATGGATGCTAATGAAATGGCTGAAAATAAAACACTCCAGAAACCTCAGTAATGTTATAAGTGTGAATAAAAATATCATATTTTGTGATGAAATGTATCAGCCAAAGGAACTGATACAGAGTATATTTTAGGTGATAATTATCAGCTCCCAGGTGTTGTCAGACAGTATTCAAAGTCAGTCACTTAGAAATACATTTACATAGTTCACTCTTTCATACCTTGATTTCTTTTCAATTTACCTTTTATCAGAGCTGTCAAGCCATTCTATCCCCTCTAAATATAATATGTATTTTACCTGAGGAGAAAATTGTAATCAGACATTAATTTTATTTTTATACTCTATGTCGCCTATAAACTTATCTTAATATATGCATCAATTTCTTTTTCATTCATGTTTTTATATATATACATAAATATATACATACATTTATTCACCAAAAACTACCAGGTTCATATTCTTGATCTTTCCTTTTTCCTATATTACATCAGGTGAAATGGGTATGTGATCAGAGCTGTTAAATTAAGGGAAATGCTAATTAAAAATATTTTTCCAGCATATCATTAATTTTGCAAAATATAATATACACATACAACCAACAGTAACCATACCTTTCTCTTGTGTTGAATTATGACATTCTGACATGGATAGGTCCTGGAAATACCCAAGGGGTCTAAGAGCCATCAAGATATAAATGGGGACATTCAGAATGAGACTGCTGAAGAAACAGGCATGTCAAGTTGGGACATGGTAGAGTGGTATACATCAATTAATTCTAAATTATTTATTTGACTGTGAATGGCCTAATTTCAGCTTTTCTCAAAAGCATCTTGCTATTTAACAAATGGTGTTGGGAGAGTTGGACAGCTATATGCAAAAAAATGAAACTTGACCACCAGTTTATACTACACACAAAGATAAACTCAAGATGGATACAACTTAAATATAAGTTAGGATACCATGAAAGTCCTAGAGGAGAATATAGGCAGGAAAATCTCAGATATTCTACTCTGCAATATTTTTACTGATATATCCCCTACAGCAAGGGGCATAAAGGAAAGAATAAACAAATGGGACTACATCAAATTAAAAAGCTTCTTCATAGCTAAAGAAAACATCAGCAACCACAATGAGATACCTTACACCAGTCAGAATGGCCATCATAAACAAAGCAACAAACAACAAATGTTGGAGAGGTTGTGAAAAAAAGGGAACTCGAGTACACTGTTGGTGGGAATGCAGACTGGTGCAGCCACTATGGAAAACAATATGGAATTTCCTCAGAAAACTAAAAATAGAATTGCCTTTTGACCTGCAATTCCATTGCTGTGATTATACCCTAACAATCCTGAAACACCAATTCAGAAGAACCTATGCACCCCAATGTTCATAGCAGCACAATTTACAATAGTCAAGTGTTGGAAACAACCTAAGTGCCCATAAGTAAATGAGTGAATCAAAATACTATGGTACATTTACACAATGGAATACTATGCAGCAGAAAGAAAGAAGGAGCTCCTACTCTTTGGGACAAGGTGGATAGATCTGGAGAGCATTATGCTAAGTGAAAGATGCCAGGTAGTGAAAGACAAATACCATATGGTCCCACCTATAAGTGGAACCTAATCAACAAAACAAACAAGCAAGCAAAATAGAACCAGAGACACTGAAATAAAGGACAAACTAATAGTAACCAGAGGGGAGAGGGGAGGGGATAATGGGGGAAAAAGGGAAAGGGTCATCAAGGAACATGTATAAAGGACACATAGACAAAGGGGGGTAGAATCAAGTGTGGGAGGTGGGGATGGGGCAGGGGGGCGGGGGGGGCTGGTGGGGGTAAATTAGAAACAACTGTTCTTGAACAATAAAAATAAAATGAATTTTAAAAATTGCAAAAAAAAAAAAATGGAAAGGAAAAAGCCTTTTACTGAGATAAGACCATGAAGAGTCCTGGGGAATCATTGACAGAGATTTCTTTTTTTTTTCTTAAAGATTTTATTTATTTATTTATTTATTAGAGAGAGGGAAGGGAGGGAGATAGAGAGAGAGAGAAACATCAATGTGCGGTTGCTGGGGGCCGTGGCCTGGAACCCAGGCATGTGCCCTGACTGGGAATCGAACCTGCGACACTTTGGTTCACAGCCCGAGCTCAATCCACTGAGCTACGCCAGCCAGGACTACAGAGATTTCTTAAGTCAGGTTGTCCAGAAGCAGACCCTGAGGAAACAATTTGGGAACAAGAAGTTTATTTGAGATGTGATTCTTGGAAGTACTAGGAGTAGAGTGGGCTATTAAGTAGGTAAATGGAAAAAGGTCAGTAAAGTGTGAGTTATTTTGTAAGTAAGTTACTCCTGTGAACAATTGGGATTAATCCTACTGGAGGCTCACAGAAGACACCGTAGAATATGTATGAGTTACCCAACCAAAGAGTAAGTGGGTTGGGATTTCTTTTCATCTCCTCAATCTGTCATTGATTAGTTGGGACATTAATTTTCTGGCACTTTCATCTTGCTCTGCATGGAGGCCAAGCATGCTCCCTCAGCCAGAAAAATAAAAATAGTGCTTAAGTAGTTGAGGTAAGAAAATTTCATCATTTAAAGGATCTTTGAGGGATTATAAGGAGTGATATCACAGCACTTACTAGAGAATCACATAGCTCAAATATATTTGTCCAATAAGGTAGAATGCAAACAAGATGGATTAGAGCTAGATAGGCCAGGATTTGAATCTTGATACATTTGCTTATCAGTTATATAACTTTGATTAACATTCTTAAATTTTTGTAGCCTAAGTGTCTTCATCTATAAACAAAGACATTGTCTGAATCAAAGGGAAGTTATAGGATTAAATGAGATTTTGGACATAAAGGTTAACACAGAGGTAGGCATTTATTAGTGCCTAATAACTAGAAGAGTGCTGTTTATTTATTCATTCAGTAAATACTTATGAAATATGTACTATATGCAGACTTATGGTAGATATTAGAAACATAGAAATAAAGAAATGTAAAACTTGTGTCCCACCAGGATAGGTACATAATGAATAAACATATACCCATAAATATTCAACCTGCTATTATTTTTAAGACTTTTCTTGTGCCCTAGGCTGCCATGTAAAATAATCTCTGGGTCTCTCATATTTCTCCTCACTTTTTAGGGTGATTTTCTCTTTGGTAGATCCTCCCCACACCTCTCCCGAGGCTTGTGTTACCTCTCTGTTGCTCAGGCCCACTCCAAATGTCCATCCCCCATCAAAGCATATGCAACAAGTTTTATTTTGTAGGGAAGTACTTTCAGTTTGTTTGTCATATCGAAAAGTGTGAAGGAATTCATTTTAATTGAGGTTCCAGTAGATGGTATGGTTTAATACATTACCTTCCCTACAGACTTTTCTGATTTGAGAAATTCAAGTTAGTAGAAATGGCTGTTTTTTAAATCAGGAAATTTTTATGGTTGTTGACTACTCTGCAGGAATAGGGAAGAAGCACATTTTAAATGCTTGCTATTGGATGGGCCTTGTATCTCACTTAGTCCTCATAACCACCCTATGAGATGGGTATTAGTATCAAATATCAATATTATATGGATAAAAAGTTGGATTTTAGAGAGAGACATTGCCCAAGTTCATGCAGCCATGAATTGTGAACAAAAGAATTCAAAATCAGGTCAAACTCAAAAGTATGTGAATTTTCTAATGCATAATACCACATGCCCAATGGCACCTGATAAGAGCTTCTGCTCTAAATTAACTACTCAAGTAAGATGCTTATGTGACATGTCTCAAATGGGTACCATGGAAAACATGAGATCTTGGGAATGAGTAATTAGAGTGCTTGTTTGCTTGGTGATGGCAGGTGCTGGTGGGGGCTGAGGGCACATCATATATCCTTGTAGAATGGTTTTTGTGTCATTGGATTATAATTCAGAGAATTAAAACTATTTAAAGAAGACACACCACACAAGTTAAAGAAGAGACGTGGTTCCTGTTAAGCACCAGAGGTGTCATCTGGGTACAATCTCCAGACACTGTTCCTCCAAAAGACAGAACATGCAGGTTGCTGCACACAGCAGTGCCGGGCTTCTCAGTGCACCATGCTGGGTGAGGGGCTCGGCTGGCTGAGGAAACAGCTGGGCTGAAGGACACTTTAAAATATAGGCAGTTGTATGATCTTCAAGTTCATACACTAGCACTACTAACAGGTGAATAGGTGAGAAAAAGAATGTGAGAATAGAGAAAGACAAAATTCAGCCTAAAACCATGCTTTGATTGTGCCAGTTTTGTGATGCTGGGCATATTTCTTTCACTACTTGATCCTTAGCTTTCTATAAAATTGAGATTGTATTATGTGTCATCTAGCCATTATAATGATTAAATTGATTACATCTATATTACTAACATATTACCTAGCTTGATTAAAAATGAAGTAAAATAAACATTTTATAGACTTTAGCTAACTCCTTATTGCCCGGACAGTTATTTTCTGGACTCTTCAAGTGGTGTCTTTCAGTCAATTATGCATCAGTCTGTCAAAGCTTCTACTTGCTGTGAACTTCAGCACCTTTAAACTGTACAGCTATCTTTGGACTCAGCTATCCTGACAAACTCTCTGGATAAGATAGTATTTCTGAAGAAATTAGAAGATGGCAGGCAATTTAGGAATGAGAAGAAAGAACTCTTTGCCTCCCAAGTGGGTTTGGTTAGGAGAGGTCCACCATCAGGGTGTCTTGGCTCCAAAATACTACACAGTCAATGTGTACCATCCATCACCCTCACTCCCACCCATTTCTCCCAAATCATTCTTCCTAACTTCTTTTATATCACACAAAGTTGGCAGAGCCAAGATTCAAAGTTCAGTGTGACTCACAGAGCCAGAGCTCCTAAACATTCAACTCCACTTGTTTAATAATTTGCACAGCCTCTCAAGTGAGATGCAGCACGCAATTCTACAGAAAACCTAAAGAAAACACTAGACCTGATCCAAATGGCCTGTGACTGCAGGAGCGCTTGGCTTGTGACTTGCCTCCAGTATGGTGGGGTGGAATCTCATCTCAATCAATGGCTCCCTTTATTCCCTACAAATCACAATTTCTGTCAGTCAGTGCTGGGGCTCCAACTCAAATCATTTCTGTAGTTGTGTTCCTATTCTTTCTAGAAAAATTTCTTCCTGACACTATTCAAATTAAAGTAAAAATTCTCTTTATCAATTTTCACTCTATTTATGATCATCCCCTCATTTAAATCTGTAACTTTATCTTTTTATTTCATAGTTCTCTATTTTGAGGATCACATTTCCCAAGATTAGGTATTAGACTCACAAAAGGGCATGACCTAGGATTGTCAACTGTTTTCTTCTCCAGAAAACTAAATAAATGCTATGTTAAGATTTAGGCACTAGGATCCATTTTTATTTATGGTAGAAATTCTTACAAAATCTGGAGGAAATTTTACTGGGTGGAGTTAATTTTAGATACAAGGGTCAATTCTTGGACTCTCTCTGGGCAAGAATCACAGAATCACACACTAAATCAAGTCTACATTTTAGCCACCTTAAGGTAATACTCGGGGTGCTGCTTTCAAACACAACTTGGATATTTTGCTCTTTTTTTAAATCTCTTTTTTTAAAGATTTTATTTATTTATTTTTAGAGAGGGAAGGGAGGGGGAAAGAGAGAGAAACATCAATGTGTGGTTGCTGGGGGCTGTGGCCTGCAACCCAGGCATGTGCCCTGATTGGGAATCAAACCTGCAACACTTTGGTTCACAGCCCGAGTTCAATCCACTGAGCTACACTAGCCAGGGCAATATTTTGCTCTTTCTTCTTATGTGGTTTTCTCTCTTGGACCTTTTCATAGGTGTTTTCATATTAAAAACATGTCATATATATTTGGACAGAATGCTTGTATTTTTGACTCACATCTTCTCAAATATGTGTCCTCTCTTAGATTTAAATCACTGTCCTGGCAAACTACCAGGATAATAATGAGTATTATTATTGTTGTGTTATTGTTACATATAACCATGCACCATGAATAGTCCTAATTGTTCAGTTCACAAGCCTCTTTGATGCTTACATCAATGCTTCCTACTCGGGAATACATTGGCTTTTTATTCATTTTTGCCTGTTATTTCAATGTAATCTACTGTATTTGGCCACTAGATGTTGGATTCCCTGCTCCCCTTGTACTGGATCTTATTCTGATTTTCACTTAGCCTCTTAGATCAGGTGACTTGAATGCTTAGAATTTTCTTCACACATGGACTGTATCATCCGGTAAAAGGTACGCTAATCCCTTTCTCCTCAACTTGAGGTGGGTATGTAGTTTGCTTCATCTAATAAACCCATTACAGTAGGCAGTTGAAGAACAATTTTTATTTTCTAAATGATGATGATATTTGGTCCAGATAAGGGCTTCCAACTGTTTTCAGTTTTTCTTTAGAAGTGGAGGGAATCATATCAACCTTAGTTTCTGATCTTTCCACTAGCTGCTATTCACTGGACTAGTATCCAGCTGAGCCTAATCTTCCCCACTTTAAAAAAGACTATGATGGCTGCCAAATAGAAAACATTGTCTTTGAGGCAATGGGAGAAAACCAAGATCAGTGGGACATACTCCCAGTCCTACAGGAACTTTCAATTTAATAAGGATATAAGGGGACAAAAGCTCCTGGGATGCTAGGTGGGCTGAGGAGTGAAGTTCTCCTTTCTCCATAGCAATTAAGTGGTCCTTGAAGAATAAGTAGGTAAGAACAAGTGTTGACACAGATAGTATGTTATACAGTAAAATTTGAATTCAGGTGATCTTACATCTTATGCCTAGTTCTTAACCACTATTTTCTAATACCTCTGGAAAATATTTAATAGTCAGAGGAAAAGATAAATTTTTTTTCCAGGAGCACATCAATGAAAACACAGACACAGAACTCAGAGTGTGCTCAACATGATAGAAACAAATGATATGTTATTTGAAATAGCAAGAGATGAAACTAGAAAAATATTTGGGAGTGATTGCTGAGTCCTTTGAATGGTTTAGTAGGAAGTTTGAAAACAATTGAATCCTTAATTGCCTCAGCAAAGTTTGATTGAGCAAATACTAAGATTTAGGCATTGAGAATGTGTTAGTGAATAAAACAGCATTAAGCAAGTGAGCAGAGGAAACTTTACGAGAGTAATTTTATTTCAGTTTTCAGGAACAAAAAAGTTGAGTAAATTAACTAAGACTAAGTGGAAATGTGACATATTATTCTCTTAAGAAATGGATAATTATGGAAATTATAAAGATAGGACCATAGATTGAAGAGTTTGGAATGATGGAATTTGGGGAGGGTAGGAATTTTGTAGTCTGAGAAAATGGGGAAAGATAAATTGAATAAATAAAAGTGGGAATAATTCAAGGGACACTTTTATAGGGCATAGTAGCAAGTTGATATAATGCACAGATTTAAAATTATACAGATAGAGGACCAAAATAGGGACTAAGCAAGGGATAGGTATATGAAATGCTGAGACTTATTCTGGCCCTGGTTTCATACCTACAAGTAGATGTGAAGAGCTCACAAAGGGTTTCATTGGCAACAAAGTTAGTTTTAAAAAATCTTAATGATCTGAGAGCATGTGGAGAAAAACAAAGTGGAAAGGCAAGTTCAATATTTTCATCTTTCAAAAAAGCTGCAGGCAAGGAAAAGTAGCCTAAAAGCAAAAAAAAGAATACATGTTATTATACTGGAAAGTCAGTACTGTGTAATAAGAGATGGCTTTGATTTTTCTGCTTTTGAATTCAGGGTGTAGGTTTTTATAGTTCTGAGACATGAAGTCTTACATCAATGCAATATTGTTCTGAAAACTAAGAAACTTCCTGTGAATGACCCTGGGGTTTTCACTGCTCAGCACTATTGACCAGCTGAAAACCATTGCCAGCCATCAACCTTTCAGAACGATTGCCCTTGCATTAGATACCGTATCTTCTTCCTTTCCCAATTTTTCTGCATCTCTCTTTCCTTTGTGTCTTCTTGCTGCTGCTGCTGCTATTTGTCATACATTTAGTTATGCAATGATCACTATCATGAAGACTGTAATTTCTTAATATACTAATAGCTACAAAATTACAGTAAGACATTTATATAACTTCACTTCTTGATAATGTATAGTATCTCTGACAGTGATATTCATAAACCAGCAAAACCATAATGTAATAATTTAGTGAAGAGCAATTTATACATTAAAGTACAGAAGTTCGTACAAGTGTATCAATACCAATCCCATTATGATTCTAATCCCAGTAAACTGCTATATTTTCATCTAAGGATGGCCTAGTGCATGCTCCACCCCTATTTAGCCAACATTGGAAGAAAGCATCTGGAATTTCTCAAGGATTAATGTCATATAGCTTTTTTCTAGTTTGGGTATGGATAACTAATTAAGCATTTGACATGGAGAGAGAAGGTAGAAAGAAAGTTTATTGTAAAATGAAGTTGACTTTGACTAATTTTAAAAATAATAAATATTCTTAGGGTATAATCCCCACAATGGTATTGCTGGATCAAAAGGCAGTTCCATATTTAGTTTTCTGAGAAAATTCCATACTGTTTTCCACAGTGGTGCACCAGTCTGCATTCCCACCAACAGTGCACTAGGGTCCACTTTCTCTACATCCTTGCCAGCACTTGTTGTATGTTGATTTGTTAATGATGCCATTCTGACTGGTGTGAAGAGGTATATCCTTGTGATTTTAATTTGCATCTCTCTGATGGCTAGTGATGCTGAGCATCCTTTCATATATCTCTGGGACCTCTGTATATCCTCCTTTGAGAAATGTGTGTTCAAGTCCTTTGTCCATTTTTTTTATTGGGTTGTTTGTCTGCCTGGAGTGGAGTTGTGTGAGTTTTTTACATATTTTGGGGATCAAACCCTTGTCCAAGGTATCATATGCAAATATATTTTCCCATACAGTTGCTTCCATTTTCACTTACTAAGAATCCTGAAACACTAATTCAAAAGAACCTATGCACCCCAATGTTCATAGCAGCACAATTTACAATAACCAAGTGCTGGAAGCAACCTAAGTGCCCATCAGTAAATGAGTGGATCAAAAAACTACAGCACATTTACACAATGACATTGTATAAGAAGGACAAAGAAGGAGTTCCTGCCCCTCACAACAGCGTGGATGAATCTGGTGAGCACAATGCTAAGTGAAATAGGTCAGGTGGTGAAAGACAAATACCATATGATCTCACCTATAAGTGGAATGAAGTCAATAAAATAAACAAACAAGTAAAATATAATAGAGCCATTGAAATAAAGAATAAGGTCCTGGCTGGTGTGGGTCAGTGGATTGAGCACTGGCTTGTGAACCAAAGGGTCACGAGTTTGATTCCCACTCAGGGCACATACCTGGGTTGCAGGCCAGGTCCTCAGTAGGGGGCACGGGAGAGGCAACCACACATTGATGTTTCTCTCCTTTTTTTTCTCCCTCCTTTCCTGTCTGTCTAAAAATAAATAAAATCTTTAAAAGAAATTGCTTTTAAAAAAAGAACAAACTGCCCTAGCTGGCATAGCTCAGTGGATAGAGTGCGGGCTGGGAACCAAAGTGTCCCAGGTTCGATTCCCAGCCAGGGTACATTCCTGGGTTGCAGGCCATAACCCCCAGCAACCACACATTGATGTTTCTCTCTCTCTCTCTATCTCCCTCCCTTCCCTCTCTAAAAATAAATAAATAAAATATTTTTTTAAAAAAAGAACAAACTGACAATAACAGGTAGGAGAGAGATAATGGGGGAAAATAGGGAGAGCGCTATCAAGGAACATGTGTAAAGGACACATGGACAAAGCCAAAGGGGATAGGTTCAAGGGTAGAAGGTGGGGATGGGTGTGATGAGGGTGTGTGGTAGGGGGTAAATGGAAGCAACTGTACTTTATATAACATTGAAAAAATAGTAAAGAAAAATATTTAATATGTTTTTTAATAATTGAGGCTGCAGTGTCAAAAATACAAGGAATCAATATGTTACAAGGTGCACAGTTACAAAGTTTATATTAAGAAGAATCATAAATTGCTATCCAGGAATTTCTTGAGTTATACTGCTGAAAATTCCACAGTTTTAGCATTGAATTGCTGAGCTGTTTTTTTTATTTTATACTAAGTTGATCCAACACTTTTACTAAATATAAGTGTTTTCTTTACACCAGGGCTAAGTCCTATTAGACTTAATGTCCTCTTTTATTCTAATCAATTTTATGCCTGCCTTACAATTCTGAAATGAAATTAATAGACAATAACCTATCTGCAAGTGCAATTTTCAAAATTCAATATATGTATTTAAATGATATTATATGACATTAAAATTTGCCCTTTTATTTCTCCTTTGTATTATAGTTAAGGCATTTTATTGAATTTTTGCAGTTTTGCAAATAGATGGGTTATCTATTAATTTCATTTCAGAGTAGTAAAGCAAGCCAGAACTCTAGTTATTTTAAGACCCAGTTGAAGCTGAAGGATCCACTCATGTGGTTATTGACAGGTTTCATTTTCTTATAGACTGTTGCACTAATGGACTCAGATTTAGCTATGCTAGCCTGTACCGTAGGGTTGCTCACAACATGGAAGCTTCACTCACCCAGAGCAAATGATACAACAGAGGGAGAGGGAGGAAGGGAAGGAGAAAGAAGATGGAAAGAAGAGAAAACCAAGGAAGATCAAGGGAAGACACTGAAGATGGAAACAAAAGACTTTTGTAACCTAATCTCTGAAGTAACATCATTTTCTTCTGTCCCATTTTATTCACTAAATACAAGTTACTAAATCCAGCCTACACTCAAGAGAGGAGATCACACAAAGACTAGAATCAGAAGGTAAATGTCCTTGGAGCTACCTTAAGTCCCGTCTGCCACATGTACTTTAGGAGTTTTTCCAAGGCCCTTCCAAAGAAAGAAAAGGAAGGATGGACCTCATGCTTTCTTTCTCCATCTCTTTGATCCCTCACATATCTCATGATCCTCAGTTTTTCTCATTCTTTCTTCTCTCACATTTCATTTCAATTCACATCAGCAGGCTCCTTTCAAATATAATCCTTCTCTGCTTTTCTTTCAACTCTCACGCTAACCCTAAGAAATTCTCTCTTGCCCTGAACAGGTAGCTCACCAAACTGTGATACACCAAACTGTGGTTTCAATCCCCAGTCAGAGCCCAAACAAGAGGCAACCAATGTCTTTCTCTTCATCTTTTTCTGTAAATATTAATTTTTTAAAAGAAATTCTCTCTCCAGTCTTTTTCCTCTTCTCTTTTCTTTTCTTGGTTTGTAAAAGATCCCATTCCTCAGTAAGACCCCTGTCCTATTTTATATATTCCAGTATTAAGAAAATAATAGTTTCATATTTTTTTCACATAAAAGAAATTGTTGTAACCTGAAATTCCCATTTCAACTAATATCCTTGAAAATTTAGAAAAGAATCTTTCAGACTCTCTGCAAATATTCATGAGCTTGCTCATCTTTATTCAATTAAATATGCTCTTCTCAAAGTATCCTTTTAGAAATAAACATAAAACATCTTATTTGATCTGTTTTATGTGTTTAACTTAGTCACCACCATTCCAGTATTTCCTAAAATATTTCAAAGAAAATGTACAATACTTGCTGAGAGAGGTTTGGACATCCCAAATAACAACCAACATTTATGAGATAATTTATTATAGTGGACTAAGTACTATTTTAGCAGTCCAAAATCTTGAGTTTTAACATCAGTTTACTGGTTTGTTCACTACTCACATTTCCTTGGGCAAGTCACAACATTTTGTGACACAGAACTCCTAAAATCCTTATAATTTTCTAAGTGATAAGCCCACTAAAAGCATCTCTTGTTCTAATACTTGATCTTTAACCCTGGTTCCTGACGCAAGTGCTTCTAAGACCCATGGATTCTTTAGAGTAATCAGTTTCCTTTTGTTTGTTAATGAGATGGCTGGTGTCTGAGAGCCTCTAGATTGCCTCAGGATGGGGACTGATCACCAGAAAGACCCAGTTAGGATTAAAGTCTGGGACTTCCAGGTCCACTCTTTATCCTCTGGGGAGTAGAGTGGGGCTGGAGATTGAATTCATAATTGAGCATGCTTATGTGATGAAACCTTTATAAAAACCCTTAAACCATGCAGTTTGGAGAGCTTCTGGGCTGGTGAACACATCCATATGTCAAAATGGTGGTGCACCCCAATTTGGTGACAGAAGCAGTTGTGTTCAGGATCCTTCAGGACCTCACTCTATGCAAGTCTTTATCTGGCCTTTCACTTATATTCTTTATAATAAACCAGTATGCATAAATAAGTGTCCCCCTGAGTTCTGTGAGCCATTATAGCAAATTATTGAAAACTGAAGAAGGGGTTATAAGAAGTATTGATTTATAGCCATTTGGACCGAAGTGCAGGTAACAACCTGAGACTCGCTACTGGTGTCTGAAGTGTGTGTGTGTGTGTGTGTGTGTGTGTGTGTGTGTGTGTGTGTGGGGGTAGGTGTGGAGTCTTATGTAAATGAGCTCTTAACCTATGGAGTCTGTGCTAATTTCAGATAGCTAGTTCCATCACTAATCTGCAGGGCATCCAGCCAGTGTTATGAGAGTTGGAGAATTGGTCAGTGCTGGGGAAACACCCACATTTTTTGGTGTAAAAACTATTCTATGAGTATAGGAATAGAAGAGTTTCCTTTTAATCTTTCAGCCTATCGTTGATAATTTATACAAAGGAAATTGTAATACCCACATATATTTCTAAAGGGTTCCTTCCAAGGTGGGTAAAAAAATAGTTGTGAAGATAATTTTAAAAGTTTGACATGTTACGCAACTTTATAGGGTTATTATTATGTGTAACATTGTTTCTGTGAATGAGGGTCTGCCAAGTTCAAAATAACTGTCATGTAAATAAACTTGGGAAAAACAATCCATTTGTATGTTGGGAATTTCCCGCATTTAAAATTCATGTTTTTAGAGATAAAATTGTGTGAGTAGTTCATGCAGAAGTCTTGATAAGGAAGTTGACGTGGAAATATTTTTACTGTGATTAAATTATGCAATTTTGCCTGGGTTATTATTCAAATTAGATTTTCATGCCATTAAAATAGAAAAGATAGAAGAAAGAGAAGTAAAGCTACAAAATCTGCCAGTACATAGATATGACTTCAGTATTATAAGGAACCTGTGTAGCACTGAGTATATATAATGGTCAACTAATGAATGTCTTTCATGTAAGGCAGAACAAGTTTAAAGTTTCTACCATACAGCTATAGAAAATCTAATGTGAAGTACAGAAGAAGCTGTTGACTTTTCAGTTAGCTGAGCAGCAACAATAAATTAATAAATATAGCAATTAGGCACAGTGAGCTCTCAAGATAACCTTCAATATAGACAAATCAATGCCAACATTTGTTATTCTTCACTGTTCTCATGTTCTGAATTAAATCATTTTTATCATTTTATTGTTATTCTATATACAGTTGTCCCAGATTTCCCCGTTTACCCTCCTCCTCCCATTCCACCCAAATCAAAACCTTTTTTTCATTAACAGTTTTTTAAAATATTTTATTTATTTATTTTTAGACAGAGGGGAAGGGAAGGAGAAAGAGAGGGAGAGAAATATCAATGTGTGGTTTCTTTTTGTGTGCCCCCTACTGGGGACCTGGCCCATAATCCAGGCATGTGCCCTGACTGGGAATTGAACCGGTGACCCTTTGGTTCCCAGGCCACACTCAATCCACTGAGCTACACCAGCCAGGGCCAAATCAAGTCATTTTTGAGTAGTCATGCATGTGATGCCCTGTGTACATCATGAAGAGCTTTTAGATGTTATTCAGTAATGGCCTCCTCAAAATGCAACTTTACTAATAAATTTAGTGTTAGCAGGAGAAGCTTTATTTGCTTTAGCAGAAAACTGTATGGTTCATTTGTGCAAACTGACTTTTAACAATCTGATCTACAACTTTAAATGCTTTTGGTGCTAACTATAAAATGCAAACCTGATTAACAATTCACTATTGAAAGTTTAGATTCTAGCTGAATATAAGGTAAGGCAAAGAGCAACAAATTAGCAGTGCTGGTCAAAATATATGCTATATGATTGTCTAACCACTAAGCTGTATATCCCAAATAAATACCTAAAGTATATACATATTATATGTTAGAGGGAGAGAGAGAGAATTTTTACAGTATAATGACCGTGATTACCATTATTGCTACCATCATTACTGACCATCTAGTCCATGAAGCAGTATGTTGTTGTTTTAGGTTATACAAATAGCCTTATTGACTAAAAATATAAAATACAGAATTACTTTATAGACAAATGATGAATATGGGAATTTTGGACATAAACGTTTTTAAAAAATAGATATATACTAATGTGGGAGTGAAAGTTAAAAGAATAATAAATTTCCCTGTGTGGACTCACTCTCAGAACTTCTCTTTTCATAGACTGTTTTCTTGAAATTTTCAATCTCTTCTCTCTCTTCATCCACACATAAAATATTAATGTTCAAGTTTTAGAGAGAGGGAAAGGGATGGAAAAAGAGGAGAGAAACATCGATAGGTTGCCTCTCTTATGTGCCCCAGCCAGGACCAGGTCTGCAACACAGGCATATGCCTGGAATCAAACCTGTCATCTTTTGCTTTGTGGGACCATGCTCAACTGAGTAATGCAGGTCAGGGAGAAAATTTTCTTTTTTAATAATATAGATATTTATTGTTATAAACTTTCTCAAAACCATTTTAACAGTATTTCACATATTTTTGTAAGTTGTGCTTTTATGTTCACTAATTAAAAAGATTTTCTAACTCTTCTTTTGATTTCTTCTATATTTAGAAGAGTGTTATTTATCATATGATTGATAATTTTTAAAACATACTTCTGTTGTAAAAGTTCTCTATTATTCTATTATGGTCATAGAAAACACTTGGACCTCAGTTCTTATAGATTTATTGAAACTTGTGTTATGGTCCACAATATGTTCAGTGAACACATTTTGTAGTTTTTTGGTGGTGTTCTGTAATATCAATGAAGCTCAGTTGATTAATAGAATTGTTTAATTGTATATCTTTACTGATTTTATATGCAATTGTTCTATCAGCTATTCAGAAAGGGTGTAAGGAATTCAAATTATAATTATGATATATCTGTGCATCCTTGCAATTCTATCAGTTTATTTTTTCTATAGCTGTTATTAGGTCCATAAATATTTAGAATTGTTATGTCCTCTTAATGAATTGACCCCTTCATCACTACAAAATAAAAACATTGATCTGTAGAAATATTTTTGCACTCTGATCTATTGTATTTGATATTAATATAACCATCCAAGCTTTTTAAAAAATGTTACTGTAAGCCTTATAAATCTCCTTTGTTTTAACAAATTTGCATCTTTACATTTAAATTGGATTTCTTGCAGCCAGTATAGAATAAATTATTACTTTTTATCTTTAATCTACTAATCTTTACTTTAATTAGGGTGTTTGGATTATTTACATATATGTGTAAGATTGATGGTTGTATTTAAGTGAACCATCTTGATATTTGTTTTTTATTTATCCTATTTGGTCTTACCTTTTATTTTATTTTTCCTCTTATATTTATATTACTTAAGTCCAACTCTTTGTTGTGTATTTTAGTGGTTGTTTTAGGGTTTATAGTATATATCTTTAACTCATCACAGTTAGCCTTCATGTGATATCATACCATTTTACATATAGTATGTGATCTTTATAACACCAAACTTTCATTTTTCCTCTCATGGCCTTTGTGCTATTAATGTCATATATTTTAATACTACATGTTTTATAAATTCCACAATACTTTGTTGTCATTTATGCTTTAAAGTCAGTTATACTTCAAAATATTTAAATAATAAAGATATGTTATATTTACTCATGTAGTTACCATTTTTGGTGTGTTTCATTACTTTGTTGTGGGAGACTCCACCCACAGAGCTCTCTTAGCCACTACGGATGAGAATAAGTCTACCAAGTCATGATCTCCTTGGGGAGAAAAGGCTGACCAGTGTCTCAGAGGAGAAAGGCCTCAAGCACCTCTTTCTGTGGGCTTTTCTTGGGTTTCATTTGCATAGTAATACAGGGAATATATATATGTAAAGCTCATCAACCATCGTCAGGCAGTAATGATTAAGGAATAGATAACATTCAAAAAACTATAAGGGCTTATTCTGAGCCAGGGTCAGATATATAGAGTGATGGCAAAAGGCCATAAAACTTTGGGAAACAAACTCATTTTATGCTTGGACCCTTAACATTTAAATTGAGGGCATTCTTAGCAAAGTAGTTTTCACAGGATTTGATGCATTCTTTTTTAGGCCTGATTGCCCCTCAGGAACCACCCGTTCCAGCACAGGGCATTGTTTCAGGCATAAGTCAGGCAGAGGAAGTAAGGCAACCAAGAGGTAGGATTTCTTACAGATAGAATGAGGACTCAGGCTATGACAAAGCTGAGGGGTAAAGGTCCATCATCCCTTTTCTGTAGTCTCCTAAGTCCTTCCCTGATGGAACCTTCATGACTGTGCCTGTCTTAGGTTGTTCCTCCCTTGAGGAATCTTACACATCATTGGCTAACTAGTCATCCGCTCAGGCCAAGCAGGAGGATATGAGAGAGAGGGTAAGTTTTTGTCTCCTTAGCAGTTTGTGGCCTCAAGGTCCTCTAGCCATGGGGCCTTTTCACCGTCGGTGGCATTACAGCTCCTGAAACTAGGCTAGACAGTTCCCAACACTTTGTGTAAATTCAAATTTCCATTTTATATTAGTGCATTAGTTTTGTTCAGCCTGAGAATGTCCTTTAACAGACATAAGTTTCTGTTAATGATGAATATTCTAAGCTTTTGTAGGTCTAAAAATTTATTTTGCTTTTCTTTTGAAAGATATTTCAAACAGTAAATAATTATTTATTTACTTTTTTCCTGTTAATACTGTAAAATATTGCTCTAATACTTATAAGATTGCATTGTTTTGGATTAAAAAGTTTGTTTTAAATTTTTCATTACTCCTCTCTGCGTAATGTAGACTTGTTCCATGGCTGCTTTTCAGATTTTCTCACTAACCCTAGTTAAGCAATATAATTATTATGTGCTTTGATGTCTTGTTACTTTTTAAAATGATTTCTTATGCTATGGCCTGTTAAGTTTCTTGGATCATTGGACTTATCATTTTCATCAAATTTAGAAGAGAAAAACGTTCTTATTTCTTCAAATTATTTTTTGTCTTCTTTGCACACCCCACACTGTCAGTCCTTAGGGATTCCAATTACAAACTGGAATACCTACTGGAAGTTGTCCAAAGGTTGTGACGACATGTTCATTTTTTTGGTTCTTTTAAATTCTTCTTTTATTTTGTGTACTTTTTATTGTTCTCTTTTCAAATACATTAATTTTTTCTTTCACAATGTCCAATTTGTCTTTAATGCCATCCAGTACATTTTTAATTTTACACATTATAGCTTTCATCTCTAGAAGTTTAATTTGGGGCCTTTTATTCTTTTATGTCTTTAATTAACATGTTTCTTGAACAAAAGTAATCTAGTCATAATAATGATTCTAATGTCCTGTGTAGTATTTCTATTATATACTCCTCATGGGCTGGATTTCTCCACTTGTTGGTCTTCTTTGAAAGTTTTTATTGAATGTCAGATATTATTAATTTTACCTTCTTATATGCTGGAATTGTTGTATTCCTATAAGTGTTCTTGATCAAGTTAGTTATAAGAGTTGTTTTAGTCTTTGAGTTTCATTTTAAGCTTTGTTAGGTAGAACCAGATTTGTGTTTAGTCTAGGTTTCATTTTTCCCTACTATTGAGGTGATACCCTTCTTAAAACTGTAATTGTATAAGGAGCCAAAGGATAACCCATCTCTCTTCTCTACTGGCTACTAATGTAAATATCATAGTACACTGTCTTGCTGTCTTAAACTATTTTGCCTTACTCCTCCAACTGATCACAAAAAAAAAGTAGGGGGAAGCTGGGAACACCAGGGTACATGAAGGAGATTGCACCACTGAATTTCACAAGTATTCTACCACAGAAGTTCACAGCATAATTACAGGGAACCAGAACAGATCAATTTAAGAAACAGAGTCTAACAAGAAAAAACCCACGAACAATGAGAAAACAAAGAAACAACCCCCAACTGAAGGGAAATGAGGAAGCCTCAGGAAAAATGCTAAATGAAATAGAGGCAACTCAGCTATCAGATAGTGCGTTCAAAACAATGATTATCAGGAAGTTCAATGAACTCACAATGCGCTATCAGAAATTAGAGGGAAACTACAACAATCTCTCTGCAAATTATATAAACATGAAAAAGGAAATAGAAACTCTTGACAAAGGCCAAGAGGAAATGAAGAATACAATTTCTGAACTGAAGAACACAGTAGAAGGAATGAAAAGCAGGATCGAAGAAGCAGAAGATCGGATTAGCGAGCTAAAGGACAAAGTAGAAAACAACATCCAGAAAGAGCAAGAAAAGGAAAAGAGGCTCAGAAAGAATGAAGAGGGATTAAGAGAAATGCAAGACAATATGAAATATAATAATATCCGTATAATAGGGATACCAGAAGGAGAAGAAGAAGAGCATGGGATCAAAAACCTAGTTGAAAAAGTAATGAAGGAGAACTTCCCTAATTTGATGAGAGAAAAAGTCACACAAACCTAGGAAACACAGAGAGTCCCAATCAAGAGGAACCTAAAGAGGCCCACCTCAAGACATATCATAATTAAAATGGCAAAATTTCAAGACAAAGAGAGAATCTTAAAGGCAGCAAGGGAGAAACAGGAAGTAACATACAAGGGAGCCCCAATAAGGCTAAAGGCTGACTTCTCAATGGAAACACTTCAAGCCAGAAGAGAATGGCAAGAAATACTCCAGGTAATGAGAACCAGAGGTCTGCAATCAAAGATACTTTATCCAGCAAGGCTCTCGATCAAGATAGAAGGCCAAATAAGAAGCTTCCCAGACAAAAGAAGTCTGAAAGAATACACCTCCACCAAACCAGCTCTGCAAGAGATTCTAAAAGGACTGCTTTAAGGAAGGGAAGGAAGAGAGAGAGAGAGAGAGAGAGAGAGAGAGAGGAACACACATGCATAAAAGACAATGAATAAGTACCTATCAATAATAACCTTAAACATAATTGGATTAAATGCTCCAATCAAAAGACATAGAATAGCTGAATGGATAAGAAAAAATGACCCACATATATGCTGTCTACAAGAGACCCACCTCAGGATAAAAGACCTACACAGGCTGAAAGTGAAGGGCTGGAAACAAATCTTCCAAACAAATGGACAGTAAAAAAAAGCCGGGGTAGCAATACTCATATCAGACAAAATAGACTTCCAAAAAATGGCCATAAAGAGAGACCCAGAAGGTCACTTCATAATACTCAAGGGAAGAATACACCAAGAAGACATAAATATTGTAAATATATATGCACCCAACATAGGAGTACCCAAATACATAAAGAAAATCTTAGAGGACTTCAAGAAAGATATGGACAGCAACACAATTATAGTGGGGGGTTTTAACACCCTACTATCAAAAATGGACAGATCTTCCAAACAAAATATCAACCAAGATATTGTGGCATTGAACAATATCCTTGCTGAAATGGACTTTACTGATATATAGAGACCCCTCCAACCAAAAGAAGCTAAATATACATTCTTTTCAAATGTATACAGAACATTTTCAAAGACAGACCACATGATAGGACACAAAACAAGCCTCAAGAATTTTAAGAAAATTGAAATCATACCAAGCATTTTCTCAGACCACAAGGGACTGAAGCTAGAAACCAACCCCAAGGAAAAAAACCCAAAGCACTCAAAATCATGGAGATTAAATAGCATGCTATTAAACAATGAATGGGTCAAGAATGATAGTAGGGAAGAAATCAAAAGGTTTCTGGAAACAAATGAAAATGAACTCACAACAACCCAAAAGTTATGGGACACAGCCAAGGCAGTCCTGAGAGGGTAGTTCATAGCGATACAGGCCCACCTAAAAAAGTTAGAAACATTCCAAACAAACAACCTAACCCAACGTCTACAAGAACTCAAGGAACAACAACAAAGACAGCCCAGAGCAAGCAGAAGGAAGGAAATAACCAAGATCAGAGCAGAATTAAATGACATAGAGACTAAAAGCACAATTCTAAGGATCAATGAATCCAAGAGCTGGTTCTTTGAAAAGATAAACAGAATTGATAAGCCTTTAAGCAGACTCATCAAAGAGAGAAGACCCAAATAAACACAATCAGAAATGAAAGAGGAGAGATTACAACAGATACCACAGAAATACAAAGGATTGTAAGAAATTCCTACAAAGAACTGTGTGCCAAGAAATTTGAAAACCTAGGTGAAATGGACAAATTTCTAGAAAAACATAATCTTCCAAAACTCAATGAAAAAGAAGCAGAAATCCTGAATAGACCAATAACAACAAAAGAAATTGAAGCAGTAATCAAAAAACTCCCAACACACAAAAGCCCTGGATCAGATGGTTTCACAGGAGAATTCTACAAAGCATTTAAGGAAGAGCTAGCCCCTATCCTTCACAGACTATTCCAAAAAATCCAAAAAGATGGGAGTCTCCCAAACTCTTTTTATGAGGCCAACATCATCCTATTTCCAAAACCAGACAAAGACACAACAAAGAAAGAAAACTTCAGGCCAATATCACTGATGAACATTGACGCTAAAATCCTCAACAAAATACTGGCAAACTGCATCCAACAATACATTTAAAAGATCATACACCATAACCAAGTGGGATTCATTCCAGGGATGCAAGGATAGTTCAATATTCGCAAATCAGTAAATATAATACATCACATAAACAAAAGCAAAGACAAAAACCACATGATCATATTAATTGATGCAGAAAAAGCATTTGAAAAGGTACAGCACCCATTCATGATAAAAACACTCGGCAAAGTGGGAATAGAGGGAGCATTCCTCAACATAATAAAGGCCATATATGAGAGACCTACAGCCAACATCATACTCAATGGTCAAAAATTAAAATCTTTTCCACTAAGATCAGGAACAAGACAAGGATGTCCACTTTCACCACTTCTATTCAATATAGTACTGGAAGTTTTAGCCACAACAATCAGGCAAGAAAAATAAATAAAAGGCATCCAAATTGGAAAGGAGGAAACAAAACTGTCACTGTTTGCAGATGACATGATAGTATACATAGAAAATCCTATAGACTCCACCAAAAAACTGCTTGACTTAATAAATGAATTTGGCAAAACAGCGGGATACAAAGTCAATATCCAGAAATCAAAGGCATTTCTGTACACCAACAATGAAACAGCAGAAGCAGAGATCAAGGAAAAAAATCCCATTTGAAATAGCAAAAAGAAAAATAAAATATCTAGGAATAAACCTAACCAAAGAGGTAAAAGACCTGTATTCAGAAAACTACACAACACTGAAGAAAGAAATCAAGGAAGACACAAACAAATGGAAACATATACTGTGTTCATGGATTGGAAGAATTAATATCATCAAAATGTCCATACTACCCAAAGCAATTTACACATTCAATGCAATTCCTATTAAAGTACCAATGGCATATTTCATAGACATAGAACAAACACTTCAAAAATTTATATGGAATCTTAAACGACCCCGAATAGCTGCTGCAATTTTGAGAAAGAAGAGTAAAGTAGGAGGGATCACAATACCCTGACACTAAACTATACTACAAGGCCACTGTAATCAAAACAGCCTGGTACTGGCATAAAAAACAGGCACATGGACCAATGGAACAGAACAGAGAGCCCAGAAAAAACCCAAGTCTCTATGGTCAATTAATATTTGACAAAGGAGGCAGCAACATAAAATGGAGTAAAAATAGCCTTTTCAACAAATGGTATTGGGAGAACTGGACAGCCACATGCAAAAAAATGAAACTTGAGTACCAACTTACACCACATACAAAAATAAATTCAAGGTGGATAAAAGACTTAAATATAAAACATGACACCATTAAAGTCCTAGAGGAGAACGTAGGTAGGAAAATCTCAGATATTTCACGAAGAAACTTTTTTACTGACTTTTCCCCTAGAGCAAGGGACATAAAGGAAAGAATAAACAAATGGGACCTCATCAAAATTAAAAGCTTCTGCACAGCTAAAGAAAACAGTATCAAAATTAAAAGAGAACCAACTATATGGGAAAACATATTTGCCAATGATATCTCAGACAAGGGTTTAATCTCCAAAATATATAAAGAACTTACATGACTACACTCTAAGAAGACAAGGAATCCAATTAAAAAGTGGGCAAAGGACTTGAACAGACACTTCTCCAAGGAGGACATACAGAAAATCCAAAGACACATGAAACGATGTTCAATATCGCTAGCTATCAGAGAGATGCAAATTAAAACCACAATGAGATACCACTTCACACCAGTCAGAATGGCCATCGTAAACAAAGCAACAAACAACAAGTGTTGGAGAGGTTGTGGAGAAAAGGGGTCCCCAGTGCACTGTTGGTCGGACTGCAGACTGGTACAACCACTATGGAAAGCAGTATGGAACTTCCTCGGAAAACTAAAAATGGATCTGCCTTTTGACCCTGGGATTCCACTGCTGGGACTCTATCCTAAGAACACTAAAACCCCAATCCAAAAGAACCTCTGCATCCCAATGTTCATAGCAGCACAATTTACAATAGCTAGATGCTGGAAGCAACTAAGATGCCCATCAGTAAATGAATGGATCAAAAAACTATGGTACATTTACACAATGGAATTCTATGCAGCAGAAAGAAAGAAGGAGCTCCTACCCTTTGCAACAGCGTGGATGGAGCTGGAAAACATTATGCTAAGCGAAACAAGCCAGGCAGTGAAAGACAAATACCATATGATCTCACCTTTAACAGGAACCTAAACAACGAAACAAAGAAACAAGCAAAATATAACCAAAGACACTGAAATAGAGGACAGGCTGACAGTGATCACAGGGGAAAGTAGAGGGAATTTCAGGGGACATTGGGAAGGGTTCACGGGAACAAACTTAAAGGACACATGGTCAAAAACTAGTGGGAGGGTGGTAATGGGAGGGAAGTGTGGAGGGGTGAGGGGGGGGCTGGACTGGGAGTAAAAAGGAGAAAACTGTATTTGAACAATGATTAAAATAAAATAAAAGAACTGTAATTGTTTTTTGGAATTACTAAGTTTTCTCTTCTGGCTGTTGGAAACAAGCACTATGCTCAGGCCTGCCTGCATAAATTTCAGGAATTATTCCATTTACATTTATTTTGAATACTTTTTTCCCTCACCCCAGATACTTTCTGCAAACATACATGCCAAGTAGTACTCAATTGAAAGCACATGAGGACACTCTCCTGCAATCAGTCACCCCATTTGTTCCCCACTCATGGAAAAACAGCCCTTCCTTGCCTCACGTGCAATATCTTGAGTGTCACCATCTTACGTATTTTGTTTTCCATCTTTATGTATCTTTATATTTAAGTTACTTGATGCAAAGATGTAAATCTAATCCCTGTTTTCCCATGTTGATTAGAAGTGAATATACACACATTAGTTTTTAAGACACAATTTCCTGTTCTCCATGGATATTCTTAGGCTTGTCTTTTAGATATTTTACAGTTTTACATAGGAATCCTTTTCATATTTTAATGTCTGATGCATTCCTTTATCAGAGCCTTCTCAGATCTGTTTTGCACTGTTTTCTTTCAGCTAGGCCTTTAGCATGACATCATTTCTCTTTGTATGCTGTGTTAACTTTGCCTATGAGTTAATAATTTTCCTTTTCAAATAAATGCCCAATTTCTCTGAGGTTTAGAATGAAATTGGCTTGCTCCAGAGACACTGTGCATTTGCTTCTGCTAGGCATAGAGTGGGCACAATCAGTTCAGAAGCTCTAGAAAATAAAAAGGATTTTGAATTCACACCGCTTATGTAAATTTTTATTTATTTATTTTTCAGTTCATTTGATGCTGATCTTCATTATTTATTTTATTTTTATATTTACTATATTTATTGGGGTGACACTGATTAATGAGATTATATGTTTCAAGTGTACATTTCTATGATACATTATCTGTATATTGCATTGTGTGCCCACCTCCAAAGTCGAATCACCTTCTGTCATTATATATTTGGACCCCTTTACCTTATACTACCCCCACTCCTCTTTCCTTTGTTAATCAACATATTTGCCTGTATCTATGAGTTTTCGTTTGTTTTAATTGTTGGTTCATTTGTTACTATCAGTTTTATATCCCACATATGAGTGAAATCATTCATTTGTTACTTTCATTTTTATATCCCACATATGAGTGATGTTACTCATTTTTTCTTGTTTTTTGGTGTGCTGCTTTGCCCAGTGGTAAAGCAACTTTCCTGACAGTATATGGAGGTGGTTATTGGGTAGTTTGCATCTGGTTTATCCTTACAGGCAGGGTGCACTTTTTGGAGTCCAAGATTTAATCTGAGAGGTTATCCTGTTAAAATTCCCACACTGGAAACAGACTCTGGTTTTGGGAATACATTCCCAGTGTCTTGGAAGGCCATCAAGTTAACTTTTACTAGTTTATCCTAAAGTAATAAACACAAAGTTCTACATCTTCCAATAATAACAGCTTTTTTCTCATATATACATGCCAGCTATAAGTAAGATATACTCCTGCCTCATGTTTATTCTTCATTCTGGAATATAGATTTAAGAACCAGGTTCTATATAAGAAATGGAATTCTTGTAGACAATGATAGAAGGGATAGAAGAAACGTTCAATAGGTCTTAAACTTTCTCCTCTGAACTTATTAACACCACTATTGCTCATCTCTCATTGGCTAAATCAAGCCTCGGGGATTTGTCTCCCATCAGGAGAGCAGAACTGTATAGAACCATCTCACAGACAGAGTCTGTCAGTTAATGTTAGTAATGCAAATTCATAATGCCTTTCACATAATTTTTTTATGTTAAACACTTTTTATTCATTCAAAGGGAGCTTTGGTTCAAATAATCTGCCTTATTCTAAAACGGAATAATTTTATTGCTTTATGTAGTTTTTAAAATTGTGGTAAAATATACACAACATAAAGTTTATGAGTTTAACCTTTCTTAATTTATGATTTTGGAGAGTGAGAGAGAGAAGACAAATAATCAATTTTTGTACCACTTATTTATGCATTCATTGGTTGTGCCCTGACCAAGGATCGAACCCACAACCTTGGCATATTGAGATGTTACTCTAACTAACTGAGTTACCCAGCCAGGGCACCAGTTTAACTATTTTTAAGTGTGCACTTCAGTGGCATTAATTACATTCATATGCGTGCCACTATCATCAACATCCATCTCCAGAACCTGTTCATCTTGCAAAACTAAATCTTTGAACGCATTTGACAATAACTCCCCTTTTCTCCCTTCCATGAGTCCCTGGCAGCCACCATTCTACTTTCTGTGTCTCTGAATTTGAGTTCTCTAGCTATCCTATGTAAGTGGAATTATACATTAGTTTTTGTTGTTGTTGTTACTGGCTTATTTCACTTAGCATAATGTCTTCAAAGTTCATCCATGTTTTAGTATGTGTCAGAATTTTATTATTTTTAAGGCTGAAAAATATTACATTGTACATTTATATTGCATCTTGATTATTCACTCATTTGTCAATGGACACAATTTGCTTTTACCTTTAGGCTAGTGTGACTAATGATGCTATGAACATATGTGAACAAATGTTGGTGTGATTCCTGCTATCAGTACTTTGGGATATAGGCCCAGAAGTTGAAATGTTGGATCATATGATAATTTAGTTTTTAATTTTTGAGGAATGTGCATACTGTTTCCCATAGTGGCTACACTATTTTATATTTCCACTTATAGTGCACATGGATTCCACTATATCTCTATACTTGAAAACACCTATTATTTTTTGATAGCCATCTTAATGGGCATAAAGTGGTAACTCATGTGATTTTCTTTCACTTTCTAAAATATTCTTTTTATTTTTAAATTACAGTTAACACATAATATTACCTTCATGGGTATAATATAGTGATTAGGCATTTATATAACTCACAAAGTGATCAACCTGTTTAGTCTAGTACCCATCAAATACCATATATAGTTATTACAATATTATTGACTATATTATTATGCTGTACTTTACAATTCTGTGACTGTTTTTATAACTGGCAATTTATACACCTTAATCCCTTCATGTTTTTCACCAGTCTGGCAACCACCTCCCATCTGGCAACCATGCAAATCTTTGCTGTATCTGAGTTTATTTCTGTTTTGTTTGTTAACTGATTTTGTTTTTTAGATTTCATATATAAGTAAAATCATATGGTATTTATCTTTCTCTTATTTCAATTAAAATAATACCCTTCAGTCCATCCATGTTATCACAAATGGCAAGATTTCATTCATTCAGTAGATTTCATTCATTTTTATGGCTAATATTCCATTGTACATATATATCATCTCATCTTTATCAATTCATCTGTTGATAAACACTTAGGTTGCCTCCATATCTTGGCTATTTTAAATAAGCTGTGATAAACATATGATACACATATCTTTTCATATTCATGTTTTGTATTTCTTCATATAAATACCTCAAAGTGGAATTGCTAGGTCCTTCTTTGTCTCTTGTTATGGCCTTTGTTTTGAAGTCTATTTGTCTGATATAAGTATTGTTATCCCAGTTTTTCTTTTATTTCCATTGGCATGACATATATTTTTCTATCCTTTACTTTCTGTCTGTTTGTGTCTCTTAGTCTGGAGTGGGTCTCTTGGGACATCATATGAAGGGCCTTGTTTTCAACACAAGTAAGTCTTAATAATATCCACAGCTCAAGATCCTTAACTTAATAACATCTAGCAAACTTCTTTTTTTACCATATAAATAGCATTGAAGATATCCAGGGATTGGGTCACCACTATTTTGGAGCCCATTATTCAGCCTACCATGCACAGTCTTTTAAAATCCTCTCTTTTTTATTCTTGCAAATGCAAACTTAGCTGGGTTGACTTTAGAGTAGCACAAAGAAAGGCTTATCTCTGAAAAGTGTCCTAGAATATTCCAACACACCCCTTTTAAGAAAACACTTAAAATCATATATAAGGTGTCCTGGGCATGTTCTGTTCTGTTCCACAAATTAGAATATCTACTATCTAAAAACCCATGTTCATATCTTTAGAGTCAACACATTTTTCCAAGGGGCTATTTGATATCACCATCATAAGACATGTTGGACAGAAAAGCCAGGGA
This sequence comes from Phyllostomus hastatus, assembly GCF_019186645.2. Classification (NCBI taxonomy): domain Eukaryota; kingdom Metazoa; phylum Chordata; class Mammalia; order Chiroptera; family Phyllostomidae; genus Phyllostomus; species Phyllostomus hastatus. The sequence continues at coordinate 28,983,382 of NW_025334023.1, forward strand.
AGATAGTAGGGTGACCTATATTTTATCATCTATACCAGGACACCTTTAAGAGTAAAAGAGAAAGAATTAAAACTTGTAATTATATAATAAACCAGGACTACATTGGACTAAGTAGAATATGTAGCTGCTTTATCGAAAGACCCCAATGATTGTTAAATCCCACCAATGGTTGCAATAAGGAATGTACTTAGAAAAACCACTATACTTCCCCCCACCCCTCTCTCTCTTTTGGTTCTTCAGCCCAGTTAGCAAAAATTTCTTGAATAAGATTCTGAAAGCACAGACTATAAATTAAAAACATGTATTAATTGGACATCCTCAAAATTAAAAACTTCTGCTCTTCAGCCCAAGCTGGTGTAGCTCAGTGGATTGAGTGTGGGCTGCGAACCAAAGGCTCGTCAGTTTGATTCCCTGTAAGGGTACATGCCTGGGTTGTGGGCCAGGTCGCCAGTAGGGGCCATGTGAAAGGCAACCACACATTAATGATTCTCTCTCTCTTTCTCCCTCTCTTCCCCTCTCTCTAAAAATAAACAAATAAACCATAAAAAAAATTCTGCTCTTCAAAAGGCACTGTTAAGAAAGTAAAAATGTTAACTATTGGCTAGAAGAAAATATTTCAAATACATATATCTGACAAAGGATTTATATATAGCCTTAATATTTAACAAAAACTCTTGCAACTTAATAATGGAACAAACAACCCAAATTTTAAAATTTATACATAATTTTAACAGATATCACAAAAAATATATACAAAGAACCAAGAGCACATGAAAAGATGTCCAATTCCATTAGCCACTAGTGAAACAAAATTATAAAAAAAATATACAACCATCAGAATAGTTAAATTTAGTAACATCAACAATGATAAGTTCTGTCAAGAACATGTATGTAGCAACTAGAACACACACACTGGAAATGTAAAGTGAGATAATAGATTTTCAGTTTCTTGTAAATTAAATATAAAGATATAATATCACACAGAAATACAACTTCTTGGTATTTTCACAAGAAAAATTAAAACATATCTTCACATAAAAGCTTGCACATTAATTCTCCAATAACTTTGTCCTTAATTGTGTCACTTTGGGAGCATTCCTAATGCTCATCAACAGGTGAATGGATAAACACATTATAGTTTATTCTCACAGTGGAATATTAAGAAATAGAATGAAGTACTTATACTTACAACAACACAAATGACTCTTACAAACATGCTGAGAAAAAGAAACAAACAAACAGAAACACCCAACCAGAAACAAAAAGCACACACAGTATGATTGTATGACTCCATTCGTCTGAAACTCAAGAAGAGAACAACCTAATCTCAAGGGTCAGAAAGCAAACTGATGGTTGCTTGTGGTTGGAGCTAAAGGATTATTGTCTGGAAAGAGGCACAAGGAAACTTTTTGCGGTGATGGAAATGTCCTAGGTTGGGAGTGGGGAGGTAGTCACAAGAGTGTATAATAAATTCATCAAAATGTATTTCATGTTCACACAAAATGTAATGCATATATACTTCCATAATGTTTATTTCAAAACATATATATATATATATTATTACTGCAAAAGCTATTCATATTTATTGTTCTTTGTAAAAAATTTAGAACATACAAAAGGTAAACAGAATGAGAGATAACGTATCAACACAGAGATGCAATCTGACAGCATGAAAAGATACTCTACCTAGGCACACATTTTGTCCTTCCTTTACTCCTTCCTCCCCATTTATTGGTTCCTGAGTTGTATTGAGTTTCTATCTTAATTTCCCAAGGACAGAGGCCTTCCAAGTTTTGTCATATTTTCTTTTAGAAAAAAAAGGCAAGTTCTGCTTGTTTTAATCTGTTTAATCTGTTTCTCTCCCTCATTTGTGCAATGGGACTTCAATTCACACCTGATTGAAGGACACTACTGCCAGGCACATTTACCTACCATGACTTTTATACCTTTAGTTGCTTACTTTAATTCCAATTTCACTGACAACTCTGTGGCTTTATTCATGAAATTTAGGCAAATCTTAGGTTCATGAGTGACTCTTGACCTCATCTCCATTCTTATTCCTGAGCTTAAGAGAACATGGCAAGAGGCACCTTACATTTGGGCAGGGGGAGACTTTACAGGTATTAAAAGCAAAATCACTGTAGTTAAATGTATTTGTTAGAAAGCCTATTTATTCTTCAGTCCCCTCGGATAGTAATAGTTAATAACAGAAATATACACCTTTTATTTAAAAAATACAGCTGTGCATGAGGTTTTGTAAACCACTGCTTCAAAATCAGATCATTTTTTAACCTCCCTTGTTAGTCTTTGAAACCAGCTTTATTAATTTCTTTTTATTTTATAATACTCTAACAATATTTTGAGTCCATATGGACAGAGTAGCTTTGATGCATAGTTATTCACAGCAGTTTTTAGTGTACAAAAAGGAAGCAAACAAACAAAATCCAAGAAATCCATATTATGTCTATTTGTAGTTGTACTTGAGGTTGTGAAATGGAAATAGTATCCTAGATTAATACCCAGAGCTTTGTTTCAGTTGACAAGACTTGGTTTCCTTCTCTATTAAAAAAAATAGAAGAAAGAAAAAAACACAATGAACCTTTACCTGATTCTGTAAGATTACTTTTGTTTGGATCTAAATATATATCGTTAATAATGTGTAACAAATCTGTAAGCACCAAAGTGCTATAAACACGCCATCTATTTTTTTTTACATTTGTATGGAATATTTCATCTTTTGGAGCAGAACTGGGTAGGGAGAGATTTATTTATAATCTAAAGTATCAACAGAGAGTAAAAAATTCACAAAAAGAGCCAGAGAACAATTAGATAATATTTCAATCAAAATTCCTAATGGGTAGAACATTTAACTCAGGACTGCCCAAACTAGGAATGTATCTGTGTTGCCACCCTTCAAAGCCAGGCAGGTTCATGGTATTTGTGCAAATGGGAAAATATTCACAGAGCCTTTGGGATGTCTGGCATGCCTTTATTCACGGGTGGGTGAGCCACACATGCTGCAAGTTGCATGTCTATCTGCATGTCTCATGTCATGGCCCTTGCTCCCCAACGTGGCACCCATTATAGCACCTGTTCCCTTGTGTGTCTCTCATCATCACATCCCTCAGAAGGGAGTCCCTATCTGTTCAAGTACTAGAAGAAAACTGCCAGAACATTATATAACATAACATAATTCTGCACATGCAAGCCCATTTCATGTTATGGGAATACTTAATGGACCCAGTCTCAAGGCTATGAGAACACTAGTTATCAGGCACCTCCAAGACTGTGAGAACACTGCTTCTCTTAGCCACCCAGGCACCTGGGTGAGGAAGCCAGACTGCCTCCATTTACCCTGCAGTACCCTATATAAAACTTACAGTGTACCACTGTATGCATATATGTCTATTTATTACAATTGTTTTATAATTGCAAAGGTGGAAACAAAGAGTTTAATCTTCAGAGGTTAGGCAAATTATTATAATATACACATGTTATGTAAAGCTAACACCCTTTAAAGACAATGAGGTAGAATAGTGAGAAAATGGCCACTATAAATTAGGTTAAAAAAAGTTGTAGAACCAAAAATTATCATCATCCGTTTATGCTAACAATAGCTAGCTAGCTAAACAGATGATAGATAAATATACAAAGTCTTACACATTTAAGTTTAGAAAAAAATTAAGAAGAAATTGCAACTCTTAATGATTAGCTCTGAAAAATGGAAATGGGAGAGGGTATTTCATTTTTGTTTTAAATTGAATTTTACAATGTAGAAGTGTACCTTTTGCAATAAATTATTAGATAACTAATTACATGTAAAAAGCCATTCTCAGACATCTCGATTATGTTGTATTTAATCACATTATATTGCATTTAAATACATTAGCAATGGCCAGAAGATTAAACTTTGAACGGCTGAGCCTGGTGCATTGGACCCAATGACTTTGTCTCAATGGCCCCTCTTACCCTTCTCCTGCCAATCTCCATTTGAATCTGACCTTCCCCACATCCAAAATATGTGTAAGTAGTAGAACAAATCCTACAATTGCATACCTTGTTTGCTTTTGCTACTCTAGCATGCTATGTCAGTAATCCTTTCCCTTGTCTTTATCTGGATAAGTGCTAATAGACATTCACAATTATGCCTCAATATCAAACCATCGAGGAAGAAATTACCAAGTTTGTCTCAGACTCCTGAGTTGGACAGCTTTTATTCATGGTCCCATACCAACTCAGCATACATGTATCACAGCACTTACCTCAATACTGTCATTATTTATGTAGTTGTTTTACTGCAAACTATATTATTAAGAAAAGAAATTTTATCTTTTAATTCTGTATCACAGTACTAGTCTCAATAAGTATATTAAAAATGAAAATCTACAAATAGTTTAAATTTTACATTTGGTCCCTTTATCAGTTACATGAAGGCATGAAAAAATCTTGATTTTCAATCTTGACTTTCTTGATTTTAAATCTGATAGATTATTCTATCAGATTAAACTTTTGAAAGATCTTGTTAAAAATCCTGCTAAAGAATGCTGAAAAGATCATGGAAGAATATGGATTAAATAACCTGGGTGTTCATGTTGTTGACTCATATTAGCTTCCGTGAAATAGAAATAACACTTTCAGGATTCTTGTGTGTATGAAATAAAGTATTAAAAACTGAAGCTCTAGTCCTGACCAATGTGACTCAGTTGGTTGGGTCTTTTCCTGCAAAGCAAAAGGTCACCAGTTTGATCCTCCAGCAGGGCCTGGGGTGCAGGTTTGTTCCTTGTCAGGGTGCGTACAGGACGTAACATACTGATGTTTCTCTCCCTCACTTTCTCCCTCCCTTCCTCTCTCGGTAAAAATAAGTAAATGAAATCTTTAAAAATATAAAAAATAAATATTGAAGCTCTATGTAAATTATTATGAAATAAGTTATTATATTTAATACTAGTAATATAAATTTAGAGGACCACAGCTATCCCTTAAGACAGTTTGTACAAAAAATATAAATATATTATATTTATTTTATAATGTAGGCCCTTCTCTTTTGGCCTCAATTCTGTATTTGACAATTCATTTTCCACTTCTAAAATTTAATTTTCTAAATTGACATTATTATAGTACCAGACAGTAAAACAGAACTATATGGGAAATTGGCAATAATTGTTAGAGAAATGAAGTCTAATTACTATCCTCTGTGCATTTAGCATGTTGTTGAAAGCTCTGACAAAACAAATTAGGAGGTTTTCTCATCACCGGAGCAACAATTTTCAAATTTGTTTTGCTTTTCTGAAAATATAACCAGTCAAACACAGTTAATTTAACTTGAACAGAGTGAAAAATTGATTTTTTTTTAAAGAGATGCAATGAGGCTTAAAAAAAATCAGGTTAAATAATGATAAGCACAGTATAATTTGCTCACAAACCTTTAAAAACTTTATTTTAAGTTACAGCAAACAAAGAGTTCATTATAAAATAAGAAAATGGTTAGTGGAATATTTTATTACTTTTTGTTTGTATCATTCCTTTGAAATCATTATTTGTTTATATTATGACCTCAGTAAATGTTTGCTGAGTATTTCTCCTCTGTTAAAATGGCACCTCTAGGATGATTCATTCACCTAACTTAAAATAAATATGCTTTTTTCTCCTACAAAATCCAAATGAAAATTAAGGATATACAACAGTATCTTTGAAATTAAGAATTTTCAGATTGTCTTAATCAAAAATTATAAACAACTAGCAGAAATTAAACATGAGATGATAATATTTGAGCTCAAAAATTGCCTTCACTGAAAATTTGTGTGTTCTGGCACTTTAGTCTGAAATTATATGAGAAAAAGTAAAAATGTTGACTGTATTTTGATAAGATTATGTAATTTATCTATGTTCACCAAGATTCCATTGATTTTTCAAATTATGTATTATTAAGGGTTAAAAAGCTTGTTTATACTAGCACTTCTACCCCTTGACCTTTGCACTGCTCCTTCTACCTGGAACTTTCCTCAACTTATCACATGATTTAAAGCCTCTACGATCTTATTCCAGTGATGGAGTTTCATTCACCCCAGCTTCATCAATAACCAGCAATAGACAAATGACACATTTTGATGCACTAGTCAGTCCAGGTTCAGGCTTTAAAATAAATACTTTGTTTAAAATTATTTAAAAATTTATAAATTTTATATATTCATAACAAGTTGGAGTGGCCTGCAGCTGAACCAAATTTACTCTCTAAAATCAATTGATTATTTGCTGAGAAATATAATGTGAAAAAGGCACAGAAGCAAATTAGACAACCTGGTTGATGATCAAATACTTCATTTACTGAAAAATCTATTTCTTCATCTAATTCAATAGATTTATATTTGATGTGCTTCAGTGTTTATAACACTCTTTTGCTATGCATTGGTAGGCAGCAAAGTTGTTTCTCTCATTTATGGAACTGAAACACTAACATATTCATTTGAAATGGATGACTAGCATGCTCTCACAAGACAAGATACAAACTCAAGTTTTTTAAAATCTCAGTCATGTGAACTTTCTTCTATAATGTAACATAGGCAAAAGATTATGAACTTTGGGGTCAGATCAGAGATCAAATCCTGTCAGCTACTTCCTCTATAATGATTGTTAAGTGACTTCACTTCTCTGAGCTTCAGTTTCACTGTTTATACAACAAAAGAACATTCAAAAAGGTAACACCTATTATTAACTTTGTATTGAGGTCGTAAGAGCTTGGCATAAATGAGGCATTCAGGAATGTTTACTAGCACTTCTTGTCTACAGGCTCAGCTTCATGATTGTGTCACTTAACCAAAAGTGATACCATACAAAAAATTTGGGACAAGGAGAAGTGAATTTTAGTTCATGCTTTGTTGTTAATTCAGTCTTTAATCCCAGACAAGTAAATTCTGAATTTCAATTGCTTAATGTGTCAATAACAACCTATGCCTCTCAGCAAAATATTCACCCTTCATTGTCCTGCTTCATCATTAAAACATTTTCTAGATAAGTAAACTGAAGCTCAGAGATTAAGTAATTTTTCTCAATAGAGCTATCCACAAAGTATTCTAAGAGTACAAATGAGGAAGAGGGGCACTGAAGCTGCAGCATTAGTATTCAGAGTTGTCAAATGTTCTCAGGAATGGAAAACTTATTTCAAACCAGGCTTCCTGTTCTTTTTCGTTCTTTTTTAATTCATTAAACATTTCATTTTATTTGATTATTATACTGGTACTCTCCCAAGTATTTTACCTTAAATGGAGTCATAAATCAAAGATTAAAAACCCAGTTACTATTGAGGTAGTTTAGATAACTGGCTAAAGGAGGCTGGTTATAAATCAAAGAGTGAGAGGAAGATGGGAAAGGAATATGACTATGTGTAGAATGTATAGTTTTGATCTGATGACACTCAAATTCAAATGTATTTTAAAACTATTGTAAGGGTCATACAAACACTGTGTACTGAAAGGTCCCAAGTTCCCAAGCTTGTAGGGATACAAAGAGATATTCACAGAGCTTTATTTCAGGTAGTCATTTCCCAACATGAAATTCAGTTATTGTTACTATTTGAAATTTCAGCTGTTTGTGGGTTTCTGCTGTATATCATGCTTCTATGACAGACTCTGCAGCGGGCAAAGGGAGTGAGAGGGAGCCATTAGATTGCAGTGCAAACAGAACTGCATGAAGATTTATGTGACCTGAGTTTGGTTTGGATGCTGACCTTTACTGAAGATTTTCTCTTCTTTTTAAAAAACATTATTTATTTTATTTTTAGACAGAGGGCAAGGAAGGGAGAAAGAAAGGGAGAGAAACATCAATGTGTGATTGCCTCTCATGCACCCCCTACTGGGGACCTGGCCCACAACTCAGGCATGTGCCCTGACTGGAAATAGAACTGTGGTTTGCAGTCTGGCACTCAATCCATTGAGCCACACCATCCTGGGTGAGTTTTCTCTTCTTTACTTATTCATGCTACTTCAGTGGTGGAGAAGATATCCATATGTAGATCTATCTGACTCCATGCTCATATTCTTTTTACTAAGTGAACACGAGGTAATTTGTGGAAAGTTCTATGTAGATTGAGCCAGGCTATTCACACACAAATTGCAAATTCTAGAATACTAGTAAGTCCAAGACAATAGCTTGGAGAAAAAAAGGTGCCTTTAGACAGGAAAAAATCAAGAAGAACTGAAATGAGCTGATAGCCTTTGACATAGACATTAAAGGATGAATAAGCTTTAAAATATGGAGCTTAGATAGAATTAAAGGCAGAATAAACAGAATTTTTAAAAAAGTGTACTGAAGAAGGGCTGTCTAGACCATATTTAGGGAACAAGAAAAAGTACAATTTATTTGAAACTTACAGTATATATTAGGAAGAGAAGATACAGACATACAGGTAAATTGGAATCACAAGACAGGCCGAGACGTTTATGAGCAGGAATGTAATGTGGCAGGGTCTGCCCTTAAAGGGCAATCAAGTAATGGAGTCCCTGTGTTAGAAAACTGAGAAAGAACCTTAGTTGTAAGATAAGATAGACCTGGGAGATCAAAAGGTGAAAAGAAAAAAGTTTATTGGTAAACGTAATTTATCAGCATGCAGTGTGTATGTTGTTATACTGGTAGCATTTTGTTAAACTATGAAGTCTGTAATATCATTCTAGGTTTTATAATCCCTTGAAATCAAAGTTCCAGAACAAAATTAAAGAAAAAATAAAGAAAGAGGCTTGTATGGCTGTGTGTGTGGTGTGTTAGTGCCGGTGGGCATGGAAAAACCCTACTATGAGGGTATCGGAAGCAAAATCCATGAGTCTTAGGACAGGGTCAGTGATACCTGCAAGATTCTGAGCCACATAATTAAGAATACAATTTATCAGAAAATTTAAAAGAACATCTCTTTGAGGGGTTGAGGAGAAGACTGAGAGGGAGGCTGAGATCTGTTTGTGACACACTGAATTTGAAATGTCATTGTTGAGATTCTTACAGGAGGCTAGAAATATCTGTCTGGGGCTTGGAGAAGGGTAAGGTCAGATAAAAATACGTAGAAATCTTCTGTGTAAGGGAATTGACTGAAGTCACCAACCTTTAAAATTAACAAAGGGAAACTGTAAAAAGAGGAGATGGGTGACAATTAATTAAACCTTGGGAATATAGAAGTTTCGGGATTTAAAGGAGGCAGTGGAACTAGAGAGAACAGTGAGATCAGCACAGATTTGGAATGGAAGGACAGGACAGTATGGTGATAATGAAGCTGAGAGAGAAGAGGGATTTAAGTAAAGGATTGGGACCAGCTGTTATATCTCGTGACATTTGAAAATGCAGCTTTAGCAACTGTGGAGGTGGAAACCAGATTGCAGAGGATTAAGTTTTTATTTGTTGGTGAGGAAATCAAAGACTGAGAGAAGAGCCTAGACTTTCAAGAATTCTGAGAATGAAATGTAGGGAGAGCTAGGGCAAGGGCTTGCATAGTTTGATACATTGAGGGAAAGTGCTTTTAAAATAGGAGTGATCTGAACAGAGAGATACTTGGCAACGAATATTTTGACACAAGAAAAAACTGATACAAGAGCTTCAGTCAGGGAGACCGGAGGGCATTCAGAATAGAGCTTTCTATGGTGAAAGAAGTGAGCTCTGTCTCCAAAATCGTCTTTCTGTGCAGAGTAGTTGCACTCACTTTGGCAAATTTATTATGGTTATATCATTTGTGGAATATTCTGTGTTTCTTTGTGTTATGTTTTCTCAACTTTTTAAAATCAAGAAGAGCTGCGAACCAAAATGTCGCAGGTTCGATTCCCAGTCAGGGTACATGCCTGGGTTGCAGGCCATGACCCCCAGCAACCGCATATTGATGCTTCTCTCTCTCTCTCTCTCTTTCTACTCCCTTCCCTCTCTAAAAATAAATAAATAAAATCTTTTTAAAAAATCAAGAAGAGACAGAGAGAAGACAGAAGAGGGAAGAGAGAAGATTTTGAGATTGTAAAATATCCAGTAAATCCAAAATATCCAGCGGTACCCTTTAAGACAGCAGAAACTATATCATTCAGCTAGCTGGCACTTGGAAACACTGTATGAGCCAGGGTCTCATTCTCCACAACTTCACAGCAGAGAGCATGGTTCACAAAACTGAGGCCAGTTAATGGCATGGTTAACCTTCCTGGAGGGGACTTGGCAGCAATCCTTGTTTTTTTTCTAAAATGCCTCGATGGCAAACTCATTGTTAAATAAATGTATGTTGAAAGTGCTCGAAAATGTAGTCTCAGTGGATGCAGAGATGAATCAGTGTTTTACTCAACATAGTTTTCTTTTCATCAACCAAACTTCAAATGTTTTGTGGAGCGCTTGGTGTGGCTCTGAAATTATGACTGGCAGTGCACATTTATACTGGTCAGACACATTCTGATTATAATGGGAGAATTAAAATTACAGTCAATTCTTCACAGTTTCCTTCAGGTCACTAGAATGACACTAATGCTTGGTAATCAATGACTGGGCAAAATGCTGCATTGCTAGAAATCTGTAGGTTTTCTGGAGCTTTCTCTCTTACTTAGTGAAGTCTATGGGCTAACTAGAGGAATGGGTTCATTAGAGGGAGTTCTCTGTTCTGCTCTGGGCTTGCCCTAGACCATAAGGACTGGTGTGTGTGTGTGTGTGTGTGTGTGTGTGTGTGAGAGAGAGAGAGAGAGAGAGAGAGAGAGAGAGAGAGAGAGAGAGTGATTTACTTTATTAAAAAGTGACATAAGTTTCTTTTGGTTCATATTTTCCATTCTTCTAAGTGGGCCTCCTTTGTAGAGGCAGTAGAAGATTGGCCCCTCTAGTCAGAGGACGGCGGTGGTAAGTTCCACAGAGAATCCCAGTGGTGATTTCATGCCTACTTTTTTAAGAGATCACATATCAGACAGGCAAACCGATGTGCCAATGTCAGCTCGAGCTTTTTTGTCCACTTGGGAGTATTTGGCTGATGTTTTCTAGATAAAGACATTGGATGAAAGCCAAGAAGAAAGGCTCCCTGTCAGATCTTACGTGGTCAGAAGTAGGAGGAATGGTAGGGATGGCATGTGGGAAACGAGGCTGGCTCCTCTGTTGTGTGTGCATTACTAGCCACACAGATGACTCTTCAAATTGAGATTTGGTCTTCCTGCCCCATTTTGCCATGAATATCATTATTTTTCTATCCTCTATTTGTTTGTCTATTTTGGAGTCTTCAATGCATTTTTTTATGAGAGCTTTACAATATGATTGAGTCTTTTATCCTATCTTTTGTGGAAAGATTTGTTACATTTCTTCTTTGTGTAGAAGGATTATGATTATTATTAAAATAACCAAAAATACCAGGTAACCATGCTTTTACCACAGCTGGACTCAAACTAATTTTTTTTAATTTATAAAACACTAGAATTTATTTTGTAGTTCAAATATTTCCAGCTGAAATTTTCTCTTCAGTAACCATTGTATCTCAGCAAACAATAAAAGAGTTTTTACATTTGAAAAAAATATTTTTAAGTTTAACATGTTAACCTTCATATAATTCACAATTTTTAACTTACCAATAATCACACTGGTTTGGCTCATGGTTTTTTAATTGCAAGACTTTCTTGATGAAGAAAGCAATACATTGATTTATTTCTGGCATATACTTCTTAATATTAACTATTTCAAATGCGTTCCAGTCACTACTTCTAAGACAGTAGAACATATTTTCTCACGAAATGTAAATACAAAACATACTTGCTGACCCTGTTTATATGTTTGGTTGTTGTAGCAAAATCAGATTGCTGTGAGAGACTCTAGACACTCAATTACTGTGCTTACTTTACTACCAGCCCATTGAAATCAGGTAGCAGTCTGCATACCGCACTTTGCATTGTACTGTTTTACAGAATATTTAAATCAACTACCTGATTATAATGACAAGTAAAACTGGACTAAACTCAATGAGGAAACACATAATTATCAATCCAATGTAAGCAGAAACTTAGATTCTGTCTCTTGATGGGAGGTGAGGCAAACAATTTGGAACTACTTTTCATTTTCCACAGTACACACTCCAGTGACAATTATTTACATTCTTCTCATATTTGAAATAGATTTAACCTTCCCAAGATTTTTACCTCATTGTAGATTCAGACTGTGAATCTGGGATGCCATCATCTAAATAAACCCAGTTATGGGTGAGGTTTCTATGGTTTATATGAACTAAAGGGAAGTAGCGTGTCTTCCATACATACAAGATAGACATGGTATCACAGGAACAGAGTAACTACAAAACATACGCCCACGTAAGAAGTAGAGAATAAAAAGTAGGTATCTGCCCCTCTTTCATAGCAACTATCAAATCCAGCAGGACATGGCATAAACGTCTACTGATTTAGGGGGTTATAAATGTTCCTTTATTAGGACCCGCTCTGCTTCCGGGGACTAGTTCCCTAATTATTATTCTCCTCTGTCCTTCACCCTACCCTCTTCTTGGTTCTGATCTCTGAGCTATTCTTCCTTTCCCATGGGATATCAAGTCCTTGATGTCAAAATAACCATGAGAGTGTAAATCAATGGGAATGTCAAAAAAAAAACAACATCTAAAAGTGTGAGTGTAGATGGCCTGAACTGTTCACTGGGTCACAATTTACTCTCTACAGCAACCGGAGTGATATCTTCTACATCAGAAACACTTTATGATTTTGCTGAATAAATTCATGAGTTATAGACTATGACTTCTATATGGTATGAAGAACTAAGCAAAATCACCTTGAAACTGTCCAAAGTATTAATATTAATTCTCCATTGATTGCCCTTTATACAATATTGTGTTGAATTATTAATTTAAACTTTCTGCATGACATTTCTTTCCTTACACTATAGAGCTTTGGTTTGTTGAAACAATTTATTCTCTCATCATATAATGAAGGACTGATTAAGTGAAAAATTGATTACCTGCCTTTGGTGAGGTGGCAGCGTTTTCTCTCTCTTGCTCTAAGAAATTACACCATCCTTTTCTCTCAGTGAAACATCTGTAAGAAAATGTCATGTTTAACATCAATATATTGTGTGAGGAATTCTAGTCAGAAGTTAAGTCAGTGCTTATTTTAAGAGATCACAACTATGGGATTTGTTGTGACATCTTGTATCTAATCTAATACCAACCTATCTGTAGGAAAATACACAATTTTTTTCTGTATAGTCCTTTTGAGCCAGGATAAAAGAAAATAATTTTTCAGGTTTTCACAGTCCTAGATTCTGGAGCTAAAGGTTATAGTTTTTAGCTTTTTTGTGGCTAGGGTTCCCCTTAGTACTTGTCCATTACTTCTAAACACATTCTCTCCTTATCTTGCCTACCAGAAAAAGAGTAGGCTTATGTATATTTTATAGTTTTATTCCCCTCTCCAATAATTAATGAAATAAAAATAAAACTGCTTTCATCTTCAAAGGCAACTATACACTCAATCAAATTTAGATGTAATTTAAGATCTGGTTCTTATTCACATAAAGACAAGAAAAATAAAACATTTTAAACAGCTATAGTGGTAGATTTCATAAAGCCTGTGCCACTGATTGGTCAGGATTATTACATACAATTTTAGTCTCTCATTCTGAATTAAAAGAAAAGCCTGGCAGTCAAAGGCTTTTTAAAATTAGCGTATGGTTTAGAGAGTAGCTGATACTGAGAACATGTGCACTACAGCTGAACAAGCTGCAATACTAAAAGAAATACTCATTACCTCTTTTTCTAAAGAAGTCTCACTCATTTAGTAGAGAAGATGAAAAAAAGTGAAATAAGGATTCCCCAAGGAAAACTGATTCTAACAAAGATTAATTCACACCTGTTAACTACAGTGACTTGGCCTGGAGACAGCTTCAGCTGTGGCTCTTTCAGTGTTTGAAGTAACTGACATATGGATCGCATTGTCCTTAAATAGTTGGGTTTAAATTAACCCATTGAAAACCATTTTACTTTTTTTTCTTTTCTATTTGTGAAATATGTACATTTTCAAACAGAGTACTTTTACCTAAAAGATAGTGAAATATGAGAACTGAAAGGCTGCTTTCGGTATATACAGAGCCATTTTGTGGAAAGAAAATGAAGTTGAGTAATTACAATGATGTCTCCATGGGATCTGACTTGATTACATCAGAGCTTTAAAGTATGAGGCAATGAAAAAAATTAATTTGCATCTGTCTTCAGGATAGCCTGACCTAATGCAGTAGAATCCAGGTAACAAATATGCTAGCTAAGGCTATTAATTACTTGCTTATTACTAGAGGATTGTTTCATTATTATTGTAAAACATGAAGATACTTGGTCATGTCTGTTTGGGTTGAAGCAAAAGATGACATGGCATTGGAACAGGGAAGTAAAGGAAATAAGAGATTCAGAGAAGGATCTAGAATAGAGTAAAAGAAGCAAGCAAATTAAATGTCCAAAAATAAAGAATTGATTTACTCTACTGTTACTGATAAAAATTCTGTTTTCTTCTTGACCATATACTAATTATTTGCTTAATTAAAAATTACCATATTGATAATATGACATTAAGACTCATTTACATATCCAATGGTAAGTGTGGATAGATGAGTGGTTTTTAACATCTGGCATTATCTTGGTTAAAAGTACGTTGGAACTTGGCGAATTCAATTGGTCATATTTATAAGAGAAAATGATTGTTATAACTAAACTAAATATATATAATTTATATATATAACACATAGTTATATATAGCATATATATAATTATATGTTGTTATAACTTATTGTTATAACAATTGAGCTATTTGCTTCAAATTAAAAAGTTTCACTGAAGTATAATTTACACACAATAAAATGCACACACATTTGTAGTTCAATAAGAATAAATATATAAACCTCTGTTATGAATATCAAACTAAAATATAGAACATTTCTATGACCACTTAAGATTCTCTGTGTCCCTTTATAACCTATTCCCACTATCAATTTCTGGACCCAGACAATCACAGATATGCTTTCTATAGTTATATAAAATAGAATTGTGTTTCTGATAGTTTCATATAAAGAAAATCATATCTTATAGTGCTCTTTGTGTCTGACTTCTTCTGCTGAAATGTTTTGTATATTTATTCATTGTGTCGTGTGCATCAGTAATTCATTCCCTTTTTTTTTCTGTATAGAATCCATCATATGGATACAATTTGTTTATGCACTCACTGTTGATAGACATTTGGGTCCTTTCCAGTTTTTTACTATTGTGAATAAGTTTCTACAGACAGACAAGTACAAATCTCTGTGACTTGTAAGTACTCATTCTTTTTATGTAACTACTAAAAAATAAAATGGCTGGGTTATGTTGTCAGTGTATTTTTACCTTTATAATGAAATGCCAAAGATTTTTCCAAAATGGTTGTGCAGTTTTCATTCCCAGCAACAATGTGTGAGATCTCCAGTTGCCCTGCACTTTTATTACCCCTAAGTATTGTCAGTTTTTTATATGAACCATTACGTATATAGTGGTGTTTATTATGGCTTTAATTTGATTTACTCTGATGAATGATGATGTTGAATATCTTTGCATGTGTTTGGGGCTTATTTTATCTTTTTTTTTGTGACATGCCTGTTTCAAACTTTTATCAATATTTAATTGTCTTCTTATTGATAAGAATTGTCTTATTGACAATTGTCTTCTTATTGTCTCCTATGGTGCTATATATATTACGAGTGTTTTCTCCCAGTATGATAACTGCCTTTTCATTTTCTTAAAAGTGTTTTTCAAAGAGAAAAAGTGTAAGCAAAGTCCTTTACACCTATTTTTTAAAAAACTCACAGTTACTACCTTTGATGCTTTATCTAAGAAATATTTGCTTATTTAGCCCTGGCTGGCTTAGCTCAGTGGATTGAGCGCGGGCTGGGAACCAAAGTGTCCCAGGTTCGATTCCCAGCCAGGGTACATTCCTGGGTTGCAGGCCATAACCCCCAGCAACCGCACATTGATGTCTCTCTCTCTCTCTCTCTCTCTCTCTCTCCCTTCCCTCTCTAAAAATAAATAAATAAAATCTTAAAAAAAAAAAAGAAATATTTGCTTATCCCAAGGTCAAAAGATGCTATCTTTTCTTTCTTTTTTCTAAATGTTTCACAGGTGTACCTTCTACATTAGACCTGGGATGCATTTCAATTTAGGTTTTGTACAGAACATAAGGCAAGGGTTGAAGCATATTTTTTTTCCTTATGACTATTCAGTTAGTGTAACACCATGTATTAGAAAAACTATTCATTCTGCATTGAATTGAACAGGCACTTTCATTGAAAATCAATTGACCCTAGGCATATGATTATACTTTGGGATTCTCTATTGTGTTGCATTGATCCATATACCTATTCTGATTAGTAAATCTTGAAATTTGTTAGTGTATCTTCTCTAACTTTGGTTACCTTAGTCAAAATTGTTTGGCTATTCTAGGTTCTTTATATGTTTATATAAATTGTGGAATCAGCTTAACTTTTATAAAAAGATGCCTAGTATTTTTACTGATACTGAATTCAATCTATATATGAATATGTAGAGAATTGGCATGGTAAAAATATATATTCTTCTGACCAATGAATATAATATACCTCTGGATTTATCTTCAATTGATTCTCTAAGTCATGTTTTATTGTGCATGTCTTATACCTCTTTTATCATATTTACCCCCTCATTGATATTTGTACATTGTATATTATGTGGTCTTGATTAATGTATTTATTTTTTAATTTTTTTTGGTAAATTCATTAGAATTTCTATGTAGAGAACATGTGTTATGCAAAGAAAGGCAATTTTATTTCCTCTTTGTATCCTGTGTGACTGTTATTTTTCTTGACTATTACTCTGATGAGGTCATCTAGTAAAAAACTGAATGAAAGTGGTGGGAGCCAAAAGATGTCTTTACTGGTTCCCACCCTTAGGGAGGAAATACAGGAGTTGGCAAAAGTAGGTTTACAGTTATAAGTATGCAAAACACAAAGTTTATTCTTGTATTATTGTTTGTTAATTATTTTGTTACTTGTATCATAACTGTAAACCTACATTTGCTCATTCCCATATTCAAGCTTTTACCATTACGATGTTAGCTGAAAGATTTTTGTGGATGTTATTTATAGATTGAGGAGGTCCTTTACATTTCCAATATGATGTGAAATTTTATCATAAAATGTTTTGAATTTTGTCAATTGCATTTTTGTCAAATGCTCACCTATTGATATTGTGATATGTGTTTTATTTCTTATTCACCTAATGTGTCCAAGTACATTGATTTTTGAATCTTAAGATGAACTTGCATTACTGGAATAAACACTATTTGTTCATGGTACATTATCCTTTCCATATATTATAGTCTAACTTATTAACATTTTCAAAAAGATTTTGTGTTTATGTTTATGAAATACATTGATCTGTAGTTTGCCTTTCTTGTACTGTCTTTTTTCTGTTTTGGTATCAGGATAATGCTTACCTCATAAAATGATTTGGAAAGTTTTCTTGGTAAGTATTCAATATCAATAGCATTTATATTGTCTTAAAAGAAATGATAAGGTTTCTGGATTAAAACCAGACTATTAATATCTACAGCAGCTGACTAGGCCTACACTGCAAAGGGGAAATTTTGCACTACAAGAGTGATGCTCTGAAATTATGAATCTGAGAGTTTATGTGGATTACACGCTGCTCAGTTGCTACCTGCTCCTCCTAAAAGAACTTGAGAAATTAATCTCCATAAGATAAAAAAATTTTCTCTGGGAAGCGAGCAAGAAGATTCCTAGTTTATAAGCTTGGAAGTATAAATTATAACTCAGAAACAGGGCCTCGTTCCCTCTGGTACTTAATATTTATTTTGGGGTTTAATATCCTTAAAATATGAAGAGCTGATGTTTATGGGGGACAAAAGGAAATATCCTCTCTTTGTATTTTGTCAATTTCCATTATTCAGGAGGCTGGGACCCTTTGCTAACAAATAAAGGAAAAAATGTTTTACACATTTCTCCTCCCCCATTTTATGAAACGATTTAAATATGATTGATATCATTTCTTCAGTAAGTATAAGGATATGCCAAGGCCTGGTGCTTTCTTCACAGAAAGTTTTAAGTGAAATATTTCTATTTCAAGTTATTAGGTAAATAATTTCTACTTTTTTTCTGATTTGCATACATAGAGTTTATCTGTTTAATGTATACAATTTAACAGTTTTTATCAAATTTACATAGTATGCAACAATTACCATAATCTAATTTTAGAATTTTCATTGTGTCTCAAAGAAACCTTGCATGCTTTAGCAGGTCACTCCCCACTTCTCTACTTCCAGTCCCAGTTAACTAGTAAATTGGTTTCTCTATATGTGATTTGTCTACTTTGGACATTTAATAAAAATGTGACAAGATATGGTCTTTGTGACTGTTTTCACTTAGCATATGTTTTTAAAGTTCATCCATGTTGTAGCATGCATCAGAATGCAAAATGCTATGCCATCATTTACATTATGTTTATCCATTCATCTCTTGGACAATGGGTTGCTTCAACCTGTCGGTTATTATGAATAATGCTGCTATAACATCCATGTACACTTTTTTGCATGGACACATGTTTTCATTTCTCTTAAGTGGATATGTAGGTGTGAAATTTCTGGGTCACTTATTTATTTATTTTGTAACCTTTTGAAGAGCTACCAGACTGTTTTACAAAGTAGTGTCATCATTTTACATCCCAAAGAACAATATATATGGGCCCAATTTCTCCATATGCTCACCAACTCATGTTTTTGACTGTCTTTTTAAAAGTATATATTATTGATGATGCTATTACAGTTGTAATTTTTTCTTTCCTGTATCCCACCTCCACCCTGCAACTCCCCACTCAAATGTGTTCAGAAAATTATTTGTAAAAAAATAACTAACTTAAAGTATAGGTGTATTGATCAATATACCTACTTATCTACTCATATGTATGTGTGTTTGTTTTTTGTTTGTTTATTTATTGTTTCTAAGTAGTGTTTGTGGCATCAACATTCAGAATTATTCTAATTCAATTCTGGAATTAAAATAATTCAAAGCTAAACTTCAGTTCTTTGTGTAAGCTATCACTTGCTCTGTGAACTTGTCTGGGTCCTAACCAATAGAATTTACCAATTACCCCTGCACTGATAGGCCCTGGTCTCTAATTATTGCCCCCAGGTCCTCAAGGCTGTCAGTGTCTGTGACTCTCAGATGTTCTCTCTGGGTCTTTTCTTCCTCAGACATCAGCTGAAAATCAGGCACTGCCTTTCTGCTTCTTTGATGTGTTCCTACAGATGTTTCAAAAACTTCTTTTCCAGTTATAATGGCTGCTCTTAGTCAGAAAGTTAATCCCAATTACCTAGCCCATTGTTACTGGATGCAGAAGTCTCATATACTTTAATTCATATTATCTTTGTATGTTATATGTATCTAAGTGGACATTTCTCTATTTTTAATAGGTAGGTGTAAATAAATTAATAAGAATAGCACTTCTGAATCCAGATTTCTTGGCTTGTATCACTAACTAGGTATTGTGATATTGTCAATCTACTTAAATCTCTGTGCCTCATTTTCTTCATGTAACTGTTTTAACAATTAAATGAATTGATACAAATTACATGCTGAGAGTATTGCCTGCCATGTTATAAGTATATGATAAATATTAGATATTATTATTTGATGCAACTTTATAATAATACAGCCTAATTTAAAGTAAAATTAATGGATGGCTCCAAAGCAGTGAGCAATGAAGTTCATTTTAGTTTCATTTTTTTGAGATAGCCTGGAGAAGAGTAAATATTCAGGATTTTACTAATTCATTTGTAAAGTCTAACTATGCACCACCAAAAATTTCCAGGTGCTAATGGTATATGTTCTACATTCTTTTAATTTCCCTTGGGAACTGAAGGTATTACAAATAAGTTTTTCATTTGTTTCAGCTAAATCTGTTCCCATGGCTCGTAGTAATACCTTGACTCCAGATGTCTGTGTAACTTCTAGCACCAGTTCCTAGATAGTATATGCTTAAGTTTAAAGACACACCTTTATGATAGAACTTTTATATACCTACTTTCTGACTTAGTATTTTATCAGGAAGAAAAATGAAGTAATCTGTGTTATTGTTAACATTTTTTTCTCCAATATGTAGACAATGAATATTTCCAATTTGAGCTGAGAATCAACATGGCTGCCCCCCTGTAATGAGAAAAATCCTGTACTTTTTAATGCCAACAATCACAAATATGAGAATCAGAAATGGCTGTGTCAGAAAATATATCAGGACATGTCCTAAAATATAGCATAATGAATCATAAAAAACAGAAAACAGAGAGTAATACCAATTTTTCTTATACTTATTCCAGTAGATACTGTGAAAACCAGGGCAAAGGAAACATGTTATTTTGCTTATAGGTTCTCATTTGAAAATATAATTAAGAGGCTAAATTTTACATAATAGTTTCATGGTGAATAAATTTTTTCTCAAGTCAACAAATATGTTCACTCAGAGTGATTATCTGAAAACTTCTGAAAGGCTTTTAAACAATGAACTTTTACCAAAATAAGAAAGATATATTCCAGTACAGATCCTATATGGATTCCCAAGCTAATTACAGAAAACAACACTAGATTTTATTTTAAATTTTGCATAAAATACATCTCTTGAAAATGCTAGCTGAGTAATTATAGATGAAAAAATGTTTTTGCAGTTATTTTGAAATGTAAAGGCATAGCTAAAATTACAAATAAATGAATGATCTAGCAGTTTTTTCAGGTTATACCCTCTGCCAAATAATTTTTCTTATACTTACCTGGGTTTTCTATATCACCCATTTACAAGGGCAATAGTGAATAATTCTGCTTAGTATAGTAAGTTCTCTTTAGGTCAATTCACCTTTAAATATTTTCAAATGCAAAGAAAACATTTATTTTTCATAAAATTGTCATTCCTGAGATATCAATAGTGAAAAAATTCCATTTGCCTCTAAAACCTTTGTTTGTATCATAAAAGTTCCTAATACTGGGAATGGTTATTTAGGTACTCCTTGTTTTCCTTCTGAAGCCTGACAATCTATTGTTCCAATCAGTGGTCTTTCAGTTGTGTGTGACAGACTCACACCTAGAGGAAAAGGGCCATGCTTTTTGTTTTGATTTTTGTTCATTTAACAAAGCTACAGGAAAATCATGGCTGTAGCTGTGCCTGAAAGGTGATTGGCAAAAGGACTGGAGAAAATGCTAAAATACACTAATTTCTCATCTTGCACTTGTTCTTAAAACACTCATCTTCTCCCCCTGTCAACTAGCGTCTAGGTGTGACAACTTTGAGATCCAGAGTCATAGATCCTAGTTTTGTCTCTCAGCAGAGACAGAGAGCTGCTTTCCTTGGTTTCACAATAAAAAATCTACGAGGAATGTTGCTTTACTGAGCCTTTGCCAGAGGCCCAGCCTTAGGCAATGACAATTGCTTTGATGGGGGATCTACCTTCCTCACCAGGCTACCCAAAGAGGCAGGTGATTCTCTTGTCATCATTCAGTAAAAGAGAGGTCCACAGTGACAAAGGGATTTTCTGTTTTTCCTGTACTTAAGTTACCTATATCAAATATGACTGCATTTATTTTCATGAACTACATGTTGTATAATATAGTTTTACATGTTTGCATGTTCTCAGTTTGAAATAATAGTGCTTAAGAGCTTTGTATGTGTTTGATCATTTGATTTTTCAATTGAAAATGTGATGATCTATCTTTATTAGGACATCAAGAAGTTGGAGAAGTGCCAAAAGTAAAACAAGAAAGAGATGACTATGAACTTGATCTCATACCTGTAACTTCAGGATGGGTAGCCATCTAACTCAGCGAGTGTTTGTGTACTTCTGTGTTTTCCAGTACACAGGAGCTGCCTAGACTTTGCTTGTTGCTTCTAGCAGTGTTCCTAAATGTTCTAGATCATGAATATCAACTGAAAAGCTTATTTAAAATATAGGTTCACTGGCCTTACCTCAGATTTACTAAAAATAATCTGTATTCAGGGAAGTATTGGGAATGCTATGGAAGAAATGCTAGTTGATTACTTTGCCATTTCATTCCTTAGTGGAGGAATCTTGTTTATAGGTATGCTGAGGGCATAGGGGGGTTAAAGTGGACATAGAACATAAAAACATAGAAAATGATCAGTAAAATTGGATGGATCCTCAATAAATGGATGCTGGGCTCAGAGGTCTGTGAAAACTCTTTGAGGCTATTTAACATTAAGAACTTTATATTGATTTTCACGTTTACATTAATAGGATTCTAACATGTATAATATTTCTTATTTGGAGAATTGTGCATAAATTTCCTTCTTTATTAGTATTTTTTGTACTATGTGCTTTTAGTTTCAATTGTAACTATCATCTATTCATTATTTTCTGCTGAGGAAGTATATGCCTTCTCCAGTAAGAACTTTTCTACTTCAATGTCAATTTTTCACTTGTATTTTCCTGTATTGGGGATTAATATTAGATAAGATATTATCTTATCTAATAAGATAAGAGTGGGTTAGAAGAGAATCTGACTTTTCAAAAAATATTGTTTTGTAAAAATATATAGGCATTTGTTTATTCTTTATTTTATATCCCTTGCCTTAAGAGATATATCAACAAAAATATTACTGCATAGGATATCTGAAATGCTTCTGCCTATGTTTGCCTCTAGGACTTTTATGGTGTTGCAACTTATATTTAGGTCTTTTACTCATCTTGAATTTATTTTGGTGTATGGAATAAGTTGATAATCTAGTTTCACTTTTTTGCATGTACCTATCTAGATCTTTGAACACATTTTATTGAAGAGACTATTTTGACTTTATCGTATGTCCCTGCCCACTTTGTCAAATATTAACTTACCATAGAGACATGGGTTTATTTCTGGGCTCTATATTCTGTTCCATTGATCTATGTGTCTGTTGTTTTGCAGTACCAGACTGTTTTAATTTGTTCAGTGGCTTTGTAATATAATTTGATATTAGATATTGTGATCCCTCCTACTTTGTTCTTCTTTCTCAAAATTGCTGAAACTATTCAGGCTCACTTATGGTTCAATATACATTTTTGAAATATTTGTTCTATATTTGTGAAATATGCCATTGGTATTTAAATTGAGATTGTGTTGAATCTATAGATTGGGTAGTATGGACATGTTAATGATGTTAATTCTTCCAATCCATGAACTATGCTTCCATTTATCTATGTCTTCCTTAATTTCTTTCTTCAGTGTTCTGTTGTTTTCTGAGCATAGGCCTTTCACCTCCTTGGTTAAGTTTATTCCTAGATACTTCATTTTTCTTGTTGCTATAGTAAATGAGAGTTTTTTCCTAGTTTCTCTTTCTAGTATTTTATTGTTGGTGTACAAAATGCTTTTGATTTCTTAATACTGACTTTGTATCCCACTGTTTTGCCAAATTCACTTATTAGGTTGAGTAGTTTTTTGGTGGAATCTACAGGATTTTCTATGTACACTATCATGTCATCTGCGAACAATGACAGTTTTACCATCTCCTTTCCAATTCAGATGCCTTTTTTTTTTCTTTGTCTGATTTCTATGGCTAGAACTTTTGGAACTATGTTCTAAAACTAAGTTGAAGAGAAGTGGTAAAAGCAGACACCCTTGTCTTTATCCTGATCTTAAGGGGAAAGCTTTTAGTTTTTTCTTGTTGAGTATGATGTTGACTATAGGTTTCCCATATATGGCCTTTATTATATTGAATGCTCCCTCTATTCCAACTTTGCTAAGTGTTTTTATCATAAATGGGTGCTGTACCTTATCAAATGCTTTTTCTGTATCTATTGATATGATCATGTGATTTTTGTCTTTTATTTTGTTTATGTGATGTATTATACCTATTGATTTGCAATTATTGTACCATCCTTGCATCCCTGGGATGAATCCCACTTAATCATGGTGTATTATCTTATTAATATATTGCTGGATTTGGTTTGCCAATATTTTGTTGAGGATTTTAGCTAATACTTCAGACATGGGTTTGATCTCCAAAATATGTGAAGAACTTATACAACTCCACACCAGGAAGACAAACAACTCAATAAAAAAAATGGGAAAAGGACCTGAACAGCCACTTCTCCAGGGAGGATATACTGAGGGCCCATAGACATATGAAAGAATGCTCAACATCACCAGCCATGAGAGAGATGCAAATTAAAACCACAGTGAGATACTACTTCACATCACTCAGAAAGACCATCATTAACATTAAACTTGTGGTTTATTGACAAATCAATAAACCACAAGTGCTGGAAAAGTTGTGGAGAAAAGAGAACCCTGTCTAGTGCACTATTGGTGGGAATGCAGACTGGTGCAGCCACTGTGGAAAACAATGTGGAATTTCCTGAAAAAACTGAAAATGAACTGTTTTTTGATCCAGTGATTCCACTGCTGTGATTATACCCCAAGTATTCTTTTTTCTTTTCTTTCTTTATTTTTTTAAGATTTTATTTATTTTTAGAGAGGGAAGAGAGGGAGAAAGAGAGAGAGAGAGAAACATCAATGTGCGGTTACTGGGGGCCGTGGCCTGCAACCCAGGAATGTGCCCTGACTAGGAATTGAACCTGTGATGCTTTGGTTCGCAGCCTGCACTCAATCCACTGAGCTACACCAGCCAGGGCTACCCCAAGTATTCTGAAACACCAATTCAGAAGAACTTGTGCACCCCAATGTTCATAGCAGCATTATTTACAATAGCCAAGTGTTGGAAACAGCCTAAATGTCCATCAGTAAATGAATGGATCAAAAAACTGATACATTTACAAAATGGAATACTATACCAGAAAGAAAGAATGAACTTCTACCCTTCATGACAGAATGGATGGAACTGGAAAGTACTATGCTAAGTGAAATAAACTAGGCAGGGAAAGACAGATACCATATTATCTCATTTATAAGTGGAAACTAATAAATAAAACAGACAAATGAGCAAAATAGAAGCAGAGACATAGAAACAAGGAACAAACTGACAATAACCAGGTGGGAGCGTGGAGGGGGATAATGGGAGAAAGAAGGAGAAGGGTAAGGTCAAGGAACATGAATAAAGGACCCATGGACATAGAAAACAGGGTGTGGGTTGACTGTGGTATCAAGCGGGACAGGGAAGAACAACAGGGGGAAAAGTTGGGACAAGTGTAATTGAACAATGATTAAAAAAATAGGGTCTTCTTCCTAGAAATCTTTCACAATGCCCAGCACAGCACTAGCTTTTGAGCAGATGCCAGGTAACAGTGGATTAACTTCACTGCTCCCTCCCTTTTTTCCTCTTCCATCCCCCTAATCAGTTACCCTGCACTTTCTCAGGGCTACTCTCTAATCCACTGGGTCACACAAAATGAACTCTACCATTATTCACAATAGTCAAGATGTAAAAATGACCAAATGCCCAAAGACAGATGAATGGATAGAGAAAATTTGCTATATAAATATAATGGAATGTTATATTTCCATTCCATTCCTTAAAAAAAGAAGAAGGAAATTATACAGTTTCTGAGAAAATGATTGAACCTTGGGGGAATTACATTCAGGAAAATAAGCCAGTCTCAGGACAAACACTGTATGATTCCTTTGTATGAGAGAGAGAGAGAGGGATGGGGAGTGATTATTTGATGGGTATAAAGATTCAGTTATTCAAGGTGAGTAAGTTCTAAAATTCTTCTGTACAATACAGTGCCTATAGTTAACAATACAGTATTGGGATCTTAAAATTTTGTTGTGTGTGTGTCTCATTTTAAGTGTTCTTAAGACAACAAAAAGGGGGATACAAAGGAACTTTTGGAGATGATGGATATATTTTATTGCCTTGATTGTAGTGACAGTTATCATGGGGGTATGCATGTGCACAAGCTCATCAATTGTATGCCTTAAACAGGTGCAGTTTTTTGAATACCAATTATATGTCAATAAAGCTCTTTTAAGAAACAAAAAAAAATGGACAGGCAAGGTAAAGAGATAAAATGATTTGATGCAAAAATGTACTGTATATCATTGAAAACACTTGTGTCTTAGTTTTTCGCAGCATTTGCCTTTGCCTTCAGTAATTCAAAACAATATAGATAGAATTAAATTATGGATTTTAATCTATAAAATTATGTACAATATTTTTTGAAGCTTTAAAAAATGCTAAGCAGAACTGGATACGTAGTGACAGAAATTCTGAGTTCAAGCAACACAAAGTGAAATCACTAGCCCAAAGAGTTAAGCTAACATCAAGCATGACAGTTCCTAAGGTCACACACTAGTGCCTAGAGACCCTGAGTTTTGATTTAACAGTCTAATAGAGTGACAAAAGGCACCCTGGACCAATTCTAGGTGGGTTATTGGGTCAAAGGCTGCATAAACATGGGCTTCCAAAAAAGCCATATGTCTAATATGAAAAATGGTGAACTGGAGAAAGGAAAATAAAGCACACTGCAAAGGGAGGTGGTAAACATGTAAATCTTGGTCTTAGCACCCAGTGATACAATAAAAGCTATATCCTAAGAATGGCAAATCACAAGCTAATCTTACGCAGACCTGAAACCTGAAAGAATCAGAGGGGAAAAAAAAAACTAGAATGAGATCTACAAATACTGATGTATTGGTATTATTTGCATACTTTATAATCATATGTTTAATGTCTTAAATAAAAGAGAAAATTAAGAATATGTACAAAACAACTAGAGGCATAATAATTAGCCAGGCAAAATGTAAAACAAAAGCAAGTATAACTTAAGGAAATACAAAGTATAATAAGGTGATAAAAATGAAGGCAATAAAAGTGTTCTAAAATTGATTGTGGTGATATTGTACAACTCTATGAATATACTTAAAAACATTGAATTGTATACTATAAATGGTAAATCATGTGGTATGTGAATTGTAGCTCACTAAAACTATTATGCTTCCCTTTGCAGTTTTGTATAATTTATTCCTCTACTGCTTAATGTGACAATCTGTTTCCCAGAAGAAAAGTGTTTAACAGGCAGAGAGAGAGAGAGGGAGAGAGAGAAAACAGAACATATTAACAAATTTGAGAGGAATTAGTTTAATTTGGATTGAACTTTCACTGCTACTGTAAGATATATATTTTTTTAAGATTTTATTTATGCCCACAACCCAGGCATGAACCTTAACCCACGATTGGGAATCAAAAAGGTGACTTTTCAGTTTGTAGGTCAGCACTCGACCTACAGCCACAGCAGCCCGGGCTCACTGATGCTATAGATGTGAGTTTGAAATTAGGAACGAATGTATGGCATAGAATATACTTGTTTTCTGGAAGACCAACATAGTAGACTAAACCAAGAAAATTGGATGAGGTTTTGGAAAATCCAAAATTCTTCTGGAAGCAGCCTTTCTTACCAAGACAAGCTATAAATTATGGTGAGCAAGTGTATGGTGAGCCAGAGTGAGAAACAAGTTCATTGGATTCAAAATGTAGAATATTTCACACATTGATTATATATTTGGACTAACTTTCTTAGAACACAGTTCTGTGTCACAGGGTTACTATATGTAAAAGAGCTTATTTTTCAGCTTCTTAAAAATTTGAAGTATAATTTCCAATGAAGT
Source organism: Phyllostomus hastatus (assembly GCF_019186645.2). Taxonomy (NCBI): domain Eukaryota; kingdom Metazoa; phylum Chordata; class Mammalia; order Chiroptera; family Phyllostomidae; genus Phyllostomus; species Phyllostomus hastatus. The sequence continues at coordinate 29,010,958 of NW_025334023.1, forward strand.
AAATACACAAACATTAAGTTCATAGTTTGGTGAATTTTGACAATTGCATAAATCTTACACACTCATTAAGATACAGATGATTTTCATCACCCAAGAGAGATGACTTGTGCTCCATCCCAGTCAATTCCACCTTTAACCAGAAACATCCATTGTTCTGAAGTCTTTTACCAAAGATGAATTTTTACTTTCCTTTTTCTGTCTTTGTGCATGAACTTCATAAACATGGAATAATACAGAATGTAGTTTGTGTAAGGATTCATTCGCTAAGCATGTTTTTGAGATCCATCCATGTCATTGAGTAGTTCATTCCTCTTTATTGCTCAGTAATATTGCATTATTTAGAAATACCGCAGTGTATTTATTCATTGTCTTGTTGATAAACATTTGGGTTATTTTTAGTTTTTGACAATTTCAAATAAGGTTGCTTTGAAGCAGCACATTCCAGATCTTTTATGCATTTATTTGTTGTCATGTACCATGGGTAAAGATGACTACATTTATGAGAAATTGCTAGATTGATTTCCAAATTGATTTATACTGTTTTACATTCCCACCAGCAATTTGTGAGAGTTTCAGCCCCTCTACTTTATTTGCCATCATTTGGTGTTACACATAACAGTATCACATTGTTACTTTAATGTGCATTACTTCTGATGACTAATGATGTTGAACACACATTCATGAGCTTATTAGTTATTGGTATATAAACCCTAATGAAATGCCTATTTGTTAAAATTTGGGCTTTTTTTATTATTCAGTTGTATAAATTATTTATATATACTTGAAGTTCTTTGTAAGTTATATGTATCACAAATAATGCCTAGTTTGCAGTTTCTATATTCACATTTTCAACATTTGAGCAAATTTTTTAAAACTTTGATAACATTATTATTATTACTATTATTATTATTAGTTTCTCAGTCCTGTTTATGAATCATTTTGTCCAAACCAGTATCATACATGGTATGAAGGTAATCTACTGTGTTGCCACCATTCAAGGCCAGGCAGGTTCATGGTATTTGTGCAAATGGAAAAATATTCACAGAGCCATTGAGATGTCTGGCATGCCTTTATTCACGGGTGGGTGAGCCACAAATGCTGCAAGCTGCATGTCTATCTACATGTCTCATGTCATGGCCCTTGCTCCACAGCCTGGCATCCATCGTGGCACCTGTCCCCTTGTGTATCTCTCATCTTCATCACCCCCAGCAGGGAGTCCCTACCTGTTTAAGTACTAGAGGTGAACAAAGCCAGCATGATGCCAGAACATTACATAATATAGCATAATTCTGCACATGCGAGCCCAGTTTATGTTATGGGAAGTTTACTGAACCCAGTCTCATGGCTATGAGAACACTAGTTATCAGGCCCCTCCAAGGCTATGGTTACACTGCTTCCCTTAGCTACCCAGACACATGGGTGAGGAAGCCATTCTGCCTCCATTTACCCTACATCTACATTAAAAATAATCTTTAAAATGCAGCATTTTGCATTTATATTTTTCATCTATCTGAAATTATTATTTTGTGTATCAGGTGAAGTATGGCTTAAGATTTTTCTTTTTCTTATATGCACAGCTGCTCATTCCAGCAAAATATATTCAAAACAATTTTCTTTGCCTATTTTACTATTTTGACACCTCGTTGAAAATAAACGAATCATATGTGTTAGTCTCTTTGAAAACATTTCATTCTTTTAAATTTACATTTTTGTCAATATTACATTTGCTTGATTAATGTAGCATTATGGTAAACCTTCAAATGACATACCATATGACCTCGTTTTTTGTTTCTTCTGAAGATAATTTTGGCTACCCTGGGCCCTTTGCTTTTTCCACATGGAAAATTACTTTGTGTATATCTATTAGAGAGAATTTATCTTGAAACAATACTTGAGTATTGTAATCCATTGAGACAGTATGTTTCTCTATTAGCATTTTGGTATTTCTTTATTTATTAATTAGTCTAGTTACAGGTTTATCAATCTAGATTTCATTGGGTTTTCTCAATTGTTTATCCACTTTTATTTGATTAATTTCCATGGCTATCCCTTTTCTTCATTCTGCTTATTTTTTTTAATTTGCTCTTCTTTTTCTAGAAGCTTAGATTATTGCTATTAAACCATTATTCTTTTTAAAATAAAATATAGTATTAGTTTCCCAGGGCTGCCATTAAAAACTACCACAAGCTGAGTAGTGTAAATAACATACATTTTTTATTTCACATTTAGTTCTAGTGTCTAGAATTCTGAGATCAAAGTGTCGGGAGAACTGGTTCTTTCTGAGAGCCATAAGATAGAACTTCTGCCAGGTTTCTTAGTTTCTGATGGTTTGCTGGCAACCTTTGTCATTTCTTGTCTTTTGCACACATCATACCAATCTCTGCTTTTGTCTTCATATGGCATTCTTCCTGTGTATGTGCTTATGCCCCAAATTCCACTTTTTATAAGGACACAGTTATGGGTGCATCCTATTCCACTGTGATCTTAACTAGTTACGTATACAGAGTCTCTTTCTAAATAAGGTAATATTTGGAGAACTGTAGCTTAGAACTTCAGGATATGGATTTGGGCACAATTCAACCCATAACAAGCATTAATCCCCTTCTATTCACTGCTATAATTCATCTAAAAGATTTCGATATGTTAGATTGTCACTAACATTCATTTTGAAGTATTTTCTAATTTCTGTTGTTATTTCTCCATTAAATCATGGATTTTAAAATGTTTGATGTTTAATTTTGAAATTATTTTAGTTTTCTTGGTTTTATTATTTTTATTGATCTTTAACTTATTTCTATTGACACCAGAGAACATACCATGTCTGATCTGCTTTTAATGGCATTATTGAGGTCTCATTAGCATATGATGTTATGCAGATGCTGAAAGTGTACAACTTAAGTTTTAAATATGTAAACATCTGTAAATCTTACCTAAAAATCAAGATAAAGAACATATTCATCAATCCCCAAAGGTGTCCCTTTGTGATGCCTTCTCCAATCATCAGGAAAAGAGTGATCTATTATCTATGACTACAGATTAGTTACCATTTCCCAAAATTTTATATAAACTGTATGATACAGAATGCACTATTTTTTCTCTGGTCTGGTTTCTTTCTCTCACCATAATAGTTTTGAAATTCATACTTACAGCATGAACAATAGTTGACTATATTTTATTATTGACCAGTTAATCCACTCACCTGTGAATATACATTTAGTGTATTTCTAGTTTTTGATTATTACAAATAAAGCTGCTATGAAAATTTTTGCACAAAATTTTATATGGGCACATGCCTTTATTTATCTCATATAAATACCTTGAAGTAGAATGGCAAGAACATATGGTACATAACTACGGTATTCTAAGTATATGCTTAATTTTACAAAAACTGCCAAACTGTTTTACGTAATGTTTGTGCAGCTGACATTCCAACCAGTGGTGTATGAGGATTAGAGTTGCTCCACATCTTGCCAACGTCGGTATGATCAGACTTTGTAACTTTAGGACATCGGAATGAGTTGTGTGGTTGCACCTCATTTGGGGGCATTCATTTGCATTTCCCTAATGACTAATCTTGGTGAGAGTGTTTTCTCTTGCTTATATGCAATCTATATATTCTTCAGTCAAGTGACTTTCATATCTCTTGCCCATTTTTAATGGGTGGCTTGTTTTTTAATTATTAAGATTCAAGAGATGTTTATGTATTCTGGATACAAACACTTTATTAGATATGTACTTGCAAATAATTTTTTCAGTCTATGACTTGCTTATTAATTCATTTACTAGTGTCTTTGAAGAACAGAAATTCCCAATTTTAATGAATCACAATTTATCATTTTTTTCTATTGTGGATCATGATTTTGTTGTTAAAGCTAAGAAAACTTTATTTAATCTTAGACTACAAAGATTTAGGAGAAAAAAGGAGACTTTAGGAGAAATCTTTGACCCTTTAACCTAGGGTCACTAGGTTAAACAAAGTTTTTTTTTTCTATTTCATTCTAGAATGTTAATAATTTTGCATAGCAATGAATGTAAATTTTATTTTAAGTTTACATTTATAGCTATCATCAATCCTGCATTACTTTTACTGTATGGTGTGAGGTATGACTTGTTCATCTTTCAACATAAGAGTATCTAAATTTTTTCACTTACTTTAAATATAACCTTGCTATATTTTAATGCATCTTTTTAAAAGCTGCCTTACTTCTATGTATAGCTTTTTTTTTTAATTAACGAAATGTTGGCTTGGCTTCATGTAAGCAGGTCATTTATTAGCCAATAAGATTATTTTTAAGTATATTTTAATAATTATGCTACTACAGTTGTCCCAATTTTCCCCCCTTTGCCCCTGTCTGTCTGGTACCCTCCTTCCCTCCAGCAATCCCTTCTTAGTTCATGTCCATGGGTTGTGCATGTAAGTTCCTTGGCTTTTCCATTTCCTATACATCCTTAACATCCCCCTGTCTATTTTGTACCCACTAATTATGCTTCTTAATCCCTGCACCTTTTCCCCTATGCACCCCCTTCCTCTTCCCAGCTGATAACCCTCCAAATGATCTCCATACCTATGATTCTGTTCCTGTTCTGGTTGTTTGCTTAGGTTTTTTTTTTTTTTTTGATTCAGTTGTTGATAGTTGTGAATTTGTTGCCATTTTAAAGTTCATAGTTTTGTTCTTCTTCCTTTCCTTAAATAAGTCCCTTTAACATTTCATGTAATAATGGCTTGATGATGATAAACTCTTTTAGCTTTACTTTGGGAAGCACTTTATTGCCCTTCCATTCTAAATGATAGCTTTAGTGGATAATCTAGGTTATAGATTAGGATGCTCAAAGAACTCATTGAGTATGGCAATAAGCTTATCTTTTTGAAGATGTATTTAAACTTTAATTGGATGGGTGTATAGTAGCATGTGCCCTAAGACTAAATTATTTCTTGTCTCAATGAGCTTCTTTTTAAATTATAGTTTTCAGGTGTATAATTCTATAATTCATCATCTGTATACTGTATGTTCACCACCCCAAGTCAAGTCTCCTTCCATCACAATATATTCCCCCTTTACTCACTTCTACCTCCCCCACCCCTTTACCCTCTGGTAATCACCATACTGTTGTCTTACGTCTGTGATTTTTTTCTTAATCTTTTCACTTTTTTCACCCAGGCTCTCAATGATCCTCCCCTCTGACAACTGTCAGTCTGTTCTCTATATCTATAAGTCTGTTCCTATTCTGTTAATTTATTTTGTTCATTAGATTATACATGAGTAAAATCAGATAGTACTTGTCTTTCTCTGACTGGTTTATTTCACTCAGCATATTATCCTCTAGGTCCATGCATCCTGTTGCAAAAGGTAAGTTTTTTTTGTTGTTTTTTTTGTGGCTGAATAGTACCCCATTGTGTAAATGTACCATAGCTTTTTTATCCACTCACCTACTAATGGACATTTGGGATGTTTCCAGGTCCTGGAGATGGTAAATAATGTTGCTATGAACATAGGGGTGCATATATTCCTTCAAGTTAGTTTCAGGTTTCTTCAAATATATTCCTGGAAGTGGGATCACTGGGTCAAAGGCAGTTTCATTTTTAATATTTTTGCGGAAACTCCATACTGTTTTCCACAGTGGTGCACCAGTCTACATTCCCACCAACTATGCATATGAGTTCCCTTTTCTCCACATCCTCACCAACACTTGTTGTTTGTTGATTTACTGATGGTAGCTATTCTGACAGATATAGGGTGATATCTCCTTGTGGTTTTAATTTGCATTTCTCTGATGATTAGTGACACTGAGCATTTTTCATATGCCTATTGGCCATATGTATGTCCTCTTTGGAGAAGTGTGTATTCAGGTCCTTTGTCCATTTTTTAATTGGTTTGTTTGTCTGGTGTTTGGTTTTATAAGTTCTTTATAAATTTTAGGTTTGGCCAGAGACTCAAGATAACATCCTATGATGGCTCTGGGGCTCCTTTTCTGCATAGTTCTCCTTTCTCCAGCACTCAGTCCCATTAATTCCAGTCTCCCTGAAAGCCCACAACTCTGATTTTACTCTGTCTGTTTCAACTCTGTCTGTTGAACACCATGAGGTCACTACCTTGTGTTGTAGTTGCACTTCCTTTACTTCAGTCTAGAAAGCGTCTCCAAGCAAAAATCAGAAGCTGTCATGAAATTGAATTTTTTCTCCCCCCTTTCTAGGTTTGTCAATCTGTACACCATGCTGCAAAACATCTGAACACAATTGGTCCAGTTTTATAATTGTTTATGTTTGAGGAGATAGTTACTTCATCATGGCTAAAAGAAGTCCAAAAGCAACTCTTAAAACAATCAAATTGTTCACAGTTTTTATATTGAGTCAGGACTCATATTATACTTCTAGTTACTTCTATTTCTTTTCTTTTTTCTTTTTTACCATCTTCTTTCAACCTTAAGATAGTACACTTATGTATTTGATTTTTTTCTCCATTTCGCTTTAATCAAGGTTCACTCTTCAGATTTGGGCCTAAAAGCTACACTAAATAAACATTTTGTTGCTTTAGCAATTTGTGGTTTGGGTCTAGACAGCAATAATGTTAGAATTGTCTAGTTAGGTAAATTCTGTGAAAGATATTTGCCTTTTCAGGCCTTTCTTTCTAGGTAAGAGCTTGTCACAGTAAGAGATAATAAGCAGTCCAAATATCTTAAGAACTAACTACTAATAAAACACATTTATAGGGTTTGCAAGGAGGGGTAGAAAAGAGGGAAGAGGTGGACTGGAGTTAGTCATAGGATGGCTTGGCAGTGATTGGTAGGAAATTATAAACCACAACTTGCTGGAACATTTAATGGTCTTATATTTAAGTTTATGGATCTGCATGGAGTTAATGTTAGATCAGTTTGCCTGCAATATTATCTTGGACCATATGGGTTTAATTTAACTGGTATTAAATTAGTTTGCACTTAGCCTGCAATACCCATCTCGATATGGCCTGGCACAGTTTATATGTTTTAAGAGTCAGAGTGCACTTTGTAAATTCACCTCTCCATTCCCTAAAGCCCAGATGCCAGCAGAGCCTTTTTTATTTCATCCACATGTAAGAATTACCAACTGTATTCTAGGTATTGCATAATGGCATTTAATTCCAAAGCAGAGAAAGAAATGAAGTATAACCAAATTCAGAATCTCAAAAAAATGTCTTTGTGATTAATACTATTAATTTCCTGAAAGCAATTCAGAATTACATTCTCAGTAACAGATGTTTATTGAATGGATGAATACATGCAATTTTAAAAAGACTGCAAGACAAACAGGAATTGGTAATGTGCCTAATCTTTTATTCTTATACACAAATTAAGTAAAAGAAAATATAGAAACCTGAAATCTATAATGTAAAAATCTATATAATATTAAGATGCCTTAAAGATAGCTTTCTCATGTAGGAGGTCTTTTAACCAAGCAAACTGGAGTCCATCCACGTGTCACCTTGATGCATGACCCAACAATCAATGTTGAAGGAAGCAAATTTTCATTTTAGGATTCCAACCTGGCCAGGGGCAGGGGTACTGGGAGTACTCCTGCTCAGAGCCCTGCTCTCCCACAAGACCCAGCACTTGCCTTGCTCCCCACAAGGCTATACACCAAAAGCATGCCCCAAAGTGCCCCATATCCTTATCTGTTCTTAAGCTGGCTGCAGGAACAGTCCTCCATTCCCTCTGGAAGGTTCTCTTGTGGGTTACAGAGTCACCATCCTCTCACAGCAGCTCTCTCTCTCAGGATCTGGGTGCATTGTCCTCAGTGTCCATGTAGTAGTTCAGGGAAACATGTGCCATGTTACCCTGAGTCATGGTGGAGTCCAGAGAGGTACATGTCCTGAGAGAGTGACTTCTTTGTGTGTCCTTCAGAGAAGCCAAAGTCTACAGTCTCAGCATTCCTAGTCACAGCTGAGCTCAAGCATCTCCCATGAACCCAGGTGGCTAGGCAGGTTCCCATACAGCTCCATCAGCTTTGCTGGGACCCCACACAGAATCATGAACTCTCTATTTATACTCTTTCCTTAGACCTCATGGTTGTTCCTTCTACGCATAGCTCACATGGCTATGTCTCCTCCTGTCTGCCTCTTCCCTACTACACCCAGCTGCATGGCAGAATCCTGATTCCTGATTGGCATGGCTGAATCCTCTTTCAAACCACACAGCTACTACTTTACTACTCCAGGTCACACAACACTCTCTCAGCCCACCCTTATTTTAAATGCTCAGCCAGGACTTCCTATGTGACCTCATGTCTGGCCCCTCCTACAGTGTGTTACTTTTGCCAGTTCCCCCATATCTTTTACCTTCTTTTTGCCTGCCATCTAGTCAGGGCAAGAGTTGCCCATGACTCAGGACCTCTGGGGTGGGCATTTTCCCCTGTAATTCTCATGCACACAGTGTATAAGCTCCCTCCCCACCACCCCTCTTGTCAGGAGTCACTATAGGTCTCAGAGTCAATACTCCTTTTGACCCTGGGAAGTAGTACAACTCTTAACTACCTATCAACTTGCCATTGTTATGAAAAGTATCTTAACCACCACTGTATTATTTGCTCTCCCCATCCCCCAACTGTGAGCTGTGGGAAATTTCTCCTATATTCTGGGGACCCCTGCTTTGCACTCCATTTCAGTCTGAATCATTGCAAGTTATTTATCTCTTCATTACATATCTATAGGAGTAGTGAAGACAGTAAAGGATAGGAAATTTTATGCACAGTATCAATAGCCTGGTAGTTCTATTATTAGTTGTGATACCTTTGGAAAGTAATTATTTCTTTAGTTTTAGTTTTTACATATGAAAAATGGGAAAATTACTATATGTGAAAGATAAATGATTATTGCATATGCTAAGCATACTTTAGCTGCTTCTAACATATTACTCAGCTTCCTCTTCCCTTTTCATGATAGCAATCAATATATAAGTATATTAAGGAAATACTGTACTTGCTGATAATGTTTATTTATTACTCTATATAAATGCAGATCCCCATACAAAAAGCTAAACTTTTGAGGTAAAATAGAAAGGAGAGAAAGGGGTAAAGAAAAAGCAGAGAGGGAAAAGATACAGTGCCACATAGAAAGGATAAGTTTCACCTCAAATTTTAGCCACATCTCATGCCCCAAATTTTAAACTGAGAGATAAAATGTGTTAGTTAATCTTCTTTATGTGATAGTCATTCATGCTATTTATTTAACCATCATTTGGCAATAATTTACCAAGTGCCAGACACTGTGCAAAATGCCAAAATACAGAAAGTAATTGGAAAGAAATAGCCGTCGATCTCATCAATGTTATAGTCTCTCAGGAGAGATGCACGTAAGTTATGAAGAATCTCATTATGAAGAAGAGAGGCTGTGGACACGGGGTCATATAATAGGGACTCCTAAGTTGGGAGAGGAGATCTGGAAAATCTGTATGGAAGACATATTTAAGCAGAGACCTAGCATTAGAAGAGTTTTTTGGTGACAGAGTAGACGAGAAGCAGTATGGGGAAACCATTCTAGAAAGATTAATCATCTCTGCAAAGATCTTGAAAAAGGTGAAAGCATGGTTTGCACAGGGACTAAAACAGAGCTGAAAAATGGAAGTCTTTGTCCACAAAGGAGAGGGTTGACCAGGAGACCGAAGGTGGGAATAAAGGAAGTCCAGCACTAAATAATATAGAGTTTGACCTTCACGTTAAATATTTTGGATTTTATGAGCAATTTTAAACCACAGAAATATTTAAATCAGGGCAATGCAACTGATGTGTTTGTAGGGTGCAAAATTTTACCTCCCTGAAGATGCTGTTTTGGAATATTAATTTTAAGCTGTTTATTGATAAACAAGACACAGAAAGAACTTTTGATCTACCAACCCCCACCCTTTCCTGCCCAAGACTATTCAGACAGAGAAATTTGCTTCAGGAGGGAGATTTCAGGATACTGATTTAGCCTAATTTGATTAAGTATGGTAAATATGAGGTTCTCAGGCAGGGACCTGTAAGCTAGATACTCCCTATGTCCAATTGTTTCTGAGTCTCCAGCAAGGATTCTCTTGCCCTGTGTGTTCCATTCTTCCTCAAATACCCAGAAACCACCCATTCTCATTTTTGAAATCTAAGATTCCCTTTTCCCCTTCGTCCCAACATATCTTATATACTCAATGTTGCCTCACTATTTTTGGAATTTTCGTGGAATTATCACTGCCAAGAGAATTCCACATGTACAGGTATTAAATTTTAATTTTCTCCTGTTAATATTTTTAAATTTGGTTATTTGCCCAGCCTGGAGGAATTTAGAAAGTGGGAGAAAAAGGATTAATATTTTTTAGACCCCACATGTTGTAAGACAATCTTTTTCACTTCAGTAAGATGAATATGTTTGAGGAGGAAAAAGTGTTTATGTAGAAAAAAAATAGAAACTGGTAGACTCATGCAAGGCAGACATGCTGGCAGTTTTCATTAGGGTGGTAGCAGTAGTAATTAGTAGACTTGGAAAAATTAGGGTAGTAGTTAAAAATTAGCATCAACAGAATTTTGCCCAAGAGGGTTAATTATGCTTCAAAAACCCTCCCAATCACCTGTATCCCCTTTCTTACCTGGAGAAGTTCTTTGCATTTTTAAGTTTAAAGTCAAGTGCTACCTGCATTTTGATGACTTCTTTCTCATAGGCAGTGTTAGTGGATTATTATTACAGCATCTGACAAATGCATTTTAAGGCAGTGAATTTCAATCCTAGACACACATTAAAGTCATGTAGGGAAATTTCATTAAGTACTAACCAATACCTGCCTCTCACTCCAGACCAACTCTTTAGGAGTTGGGACAGAGCAAGATTAATGCTTAAAAGTGTTTCGGGTGGTTCTAACCTGTATTCAGGTATGGGAACCACCATTTAAAGGCACTTGCCATACTGGCATTTTTAGCTGTACTTTCCATTAGAGTGTAAACTCATTGTGGATCAGGATGGTTAACTCATCTCTGTATCTTGAGGACTTAGCACAGCCACATGCATCTTAATTTACTGCTATATATTTAAATAAATTAAAATGTGCAGATTGATTACTTTGCCAATTGAGGCTTCTCTGCCCATAAAATTTACTGGGAGTAATTCAGAGGAGATTCATGAAAAGTCTGCATAAGAAACACCTTATGAAGGTAGAAGCAGGATTTAAAATCATATTGTCTAACTGCTATTCCGAAAACCTAAAACTGACAAAACATTGAATATAAACTCTAATGTTGGAAGTAAAGTTATAAAAAGTGAGCAACTGTCACCAAAATATGACCATTGTTGTCTATGGAAACATGTTCTGATTTTTAAAATTATATATGTTTCAATAAATATACATTGCTCTAAAGCTTTTTGACCCAAATATGAAACTGGAAAGCCAACGATCATGCTGTCACCAGCAGACCCAAGAAGTAGAGACAGGAGTTGAATCTTTATGGGCACGTTACTCAGCTGGCCAGCGATCTGCGAAGATGGCAACTTATGCACCCTAGAAGACTGTCTTACATATCCTGTTAAGCCAGCCTTTTTTATAAGAAGGAAAAAAAGTGTAGGCAAGGGATTTGGAATTCAGGAAAGAGGTTAACATATGAAAGCTGCAGTTGGACAATTTCCCTAGCATCCTTTCAGCCACTGATGGGTGATTCTTTATCTGTGTTCTGTGTTCTGGGTGATTTTCTGGATCTATGTCCTGGGTGGTGGTTGTCTTTCCCTGGAACACAGTGGCTCAGATACCATCTTGGTTTCTCCTTGCAGTCCTCCTGGGGCACAAAGGTAGAATTTCTTGTGGTCTCCTGGGGTCAAAATGCAACATATCTTCAGTTCCTGAAACAATAGCTTTTTATACACATTAACTACTAAGCTTAAACCCAAACTTAACTATTAACTACTACTACTACTACTACTATTATTATTATTATTATTATTATTATTATTATTAACTGTTACTTAAAACCCAAGTTTTCCAACTCTTAGTTCCACCATCAAAATGTCCAATCAAATCCAGGCATAGAAGCAATCTCTACTCTTGTGGGAGTAGGAAAGGTATGGATTAATGTTTTTCTTTTTAAGATTTTGTTTGTTTTTTAGAGAGAGGGCAAGGGATAAAGAGAGGGAGAGAAACACTGATGTGTTGCCTTTTGCACACCCCCAACTGGGGACCTGGCCAAGCATGTGCCCTGATCAGGAATCAAACCTGGCGACGACGTTTCTATTCCCAGGCAAGTGCTCAACACACTGAGCCACACCAGCCAGGGATGGACTAATTTCTTTCATCCATCCCCACTTAATCTTGTGTTGGATGACAAGCACAGCCTAATCTCTCTGAAAAGCCATATCATATAACTGGCATGAGGATGACATTGCAGATTATCTAATACCACAATTCATGAGAATGGATTTCACTGTCTTGTAATATGCTATACACCTATTCAGTTTTTAAAGAAGCCATTTGATTCCATTATAAGTCACTGTGAAACTTAACAGGAAGCCAAATCAATTTACAAGAAGACCTAGACAAGGCCTGGAGGGCCCCTTTCTATCCTGATTGTGGGATAGTCCAAGACTCTGTTCCAAAGAAGTGCCTGAATATCTGGTGCTGAGTTGAATCAGTGCTATCATTTATAGCCCTTCATGTTAACACAGTATGTCCTCTTAGAAAATGATAGTTATGCCCTGGCTGGTGTAGTTTAGTGGATTGAGTGCCAGCCTGTGAACCAAAAGGTAACCTGTTCAGTTCCCAGTCAGGTCACATGCCTGGGTTGCTGGCCAGGTCCCCAGTTGGAGTGCTAGAGAGGCAACCACACATTAATGTCTCTCTCCCTCTCTTTCTCTCTCCTTTCCCCTCTCTCTAAAAATAAATAAATAATTTTTAAAAATGATAATTATATTAAGGAGGAAAAAGGACCCAAGCAGAGAGAGACCTTAGCTATGCAGGTCTCTTTGTCCCGGCAGGCATAATTTAGGTAGGGGCTCCTACAGTGAGAGCTAAGTGTTGCCGAAGATGCAGTTGGATTGCACCCAGTGAAAAATAAAGCCTGAGGCCAGGGAGTCAGGAAGAACTTAGAGGAGCACTTGAGATCGTTTTAGAATGGGGTGGGGCGAAATTATGGAGCTGAGGTCGAATCCAAAGCAAAAAATCTGAGACAGAGAATAGGCAAAAGGCAGAGAGTGAAACACCAAGGCAAAACCTTGAGGGATTGCCTGAAGTCAGATCCTAACAGAGGCTGAGCCTCTAACAAGTACCTACCTGCTCCTATAACTGCCAATCAGGCCAAAAGTGTTTTCCATAATTATTTTTTTTAATTTCACAGATTTTAATATTAACTAACTCTTGTTAATATTGCTTAGATCCAAATCTTGGATCTACCTCTGCAGGACTTAATAGCATAAAATTTCTGCATTTATCTCACTTTTAATTTTTGTATTAGTTTATTATACCATATAACAAATGACCATAACCTTAGTGGCTTAAAACCACACACATTTTTTATCTCACAATTTCTGTGAGTCAGGAGTCTGGGCATGGCTTAGCCAGCTGCTCTGCTCAGAATGTCACAAACTCCACTGCAATTAAGCTGCTGGATGGGCTGCATTCTCATCTGGAGGCTGTGTTGGCAAAGAACCCAATGCAAGCTCACTTTAGGTTGTTGGCAAAATTTAGTTCCTTGTGCTTGTAGGACTGAGGTTCTCAGTTTCTACAGATCACCTGTAGTTCCTTGGCCACATGGTCCTTTAGATAAGCAGTTCACATGGTTGTTTGATATTTCAAGCCAGTAGGATAATCTCTGCTGCTTCCAATTTTTCTGATCTCTTTAAGGGCTCAAGTGATTAGGTCAGACCTTCACAGGAGAATCTCCCCGAGTTAAAGTCAACTGAGTAGAAACCTTGATTACATCTGAGAAATCCCTTCACAGAAGTACTTAGGTGTTTCGCTCCTGCACATGGGATAAGAGTCTACAAGAGAGGCCAAGAATTCTGGGGCTATCCTAGAATTCTTTCTATCATACATCCATTTTACCCTCATACATTTAAGTTAACTTTGGCCCATTTTCTTACTTACCTGAAATATATTTATCTTGCTGTAGTGTATATAATTTTTAAGTGCATTAATTTTGTTTTTGGAACAGGACAGTTTTATATATTTATAAATATTGCATTTAAATAAAGCAATGCATTCTTATATACAGAATATACTAGATTTCAACTTTAGAAAGACCCAAATCTTTGCAGTTTCAGAAAGGTCAGAAGGAAAAATATGCAAACTTTGGTGTCAAGGAGCTTAAAGTTTCATCACAAGATAAGAAATTTATGCAAGGTCACCTGAGCATATGACAGTACAAAAACAGAGGCATATGAAAAGTACTGGAGGAGTTCATTTCTTATGGAAGGTAAGGCTTCATGTGAGAGGTGGAATTAAGCTAGACTTGAAGTGATGGGTAGGATGTAGGTAGATGCAGAAAATATAGGAAAAAAGTAACTGCTCTAGAACAAGGTAAATGCACAAGTAAATGCATATTGGTGAGAAAGTTTGGAGAATGTAAGGCAAGATTTTGATTTTGACTTGAGTCTCAGTGGGCCTGAGTAGAAGTAAAATGAAGGTAAATCCAGGTAAGGTTCTGCCTGATATGTATCTAATAATTTTGTAATAATAATAATAATAATTATTATTATTATTTCTTTGAATAAGAAACAGAGTCATTGAAAATTTCTGGAAAGAGACAATATAATTACATATGGTAGATAGTATGGATCAGAGGTGGGCAAGTCCAGAGGTATGATGGCTAAGTAGTAGGCATCACTACTAGTTAGTAACCAGGTGTTCTGGTTACTGTTGTTGCATAATAGATCACCCCAAAACTTAGTGATTGAACAGCATAGTTTACATGGATCAGGAGTTTGGGAGTGGTGTGGCTGGGTGTTTCTGGCTTGGAGTGTCTTACCAGATTGTATTTGGTGATAGGAGCTGAACGTCCAAGAGCAGCAACAGCGGGGACTCACTCTGTCAGTTTCTCTCTTTCTCTCTTCCATGCCCCCACACTCTCTTCTCTGTAGCCTTGACACAGTTTTATCTGAGTTTCCCCATGGACTGGCAGCTTTCAGACAGTTTTCCACTCACATGGTGGCTCAGGGTTTGAACAAGAGGGTTTCAGTGTATGAAGTAGAATTTGTGTCACCTTTCTAACATAGGCTATGGTGCCACTGATGGCCATGTTTGCTGCTTTCTATTGAATATAAGTGAGTCTCAAAACTTTCCAGATGCAAAGGGAATGGAGTTATACTCCATCTCTAAGGACATGACAAGATTATTAAAGAACATGGGATGGAAGACTACATCATGATCATTTTTACATAATGCAATATGCTATAAGAGGGAAGAGTCAGATTTGATAGTAAAATGTGAAATGTATTATCAAGAAATGCACATATATTTAACTAACTGTTTAACTGAAATGGAAAAGTCATGGTAAAGGCCACTTTGTAGGGTACTTCATATTTTAATTCTTGTTGTATTTATGGTAGTTTATTTAAATGTATGGCTCCTCCAGTTTAATGATGCACACTCAGGTTCATACATCCTGGACCTCAAACAAAGTTTATGGAATAAAATGGTTAATTAATAAATTCTGTTAAAAACTATCACTTTAGAATATTCAGATGAAAACATCTAGAAAAAAGTTTTTTTAAAAAAATCTAAAATTCAAGAGACACTAGGATTATAGTCTTAGGTTGCGAAGTACAGATTCACAGTGCCATTGAATTCCCATGCGAAAGTGACCTCTCTTGTCTGGGGTTTCATTTATGCAAGAGTGTTTGAACCTGGTTATCTGCATTAATTTGATGCAATTTATAATCATTTTTGTCTCTTCTGAGGATGTTGCCTGATTCATTTAGTTTTAGCTCCTTCTTTCCAAGCAGTATCATATGATTCTATAAAAGGCTATTTTGATATCTAGTGAGAGGCCAAACCCAGGCTCAGGATAGCTCTTCTACTGTTTCAACCACCCTTGAGGCAAAGAAGGTGGCCATCATGTTCTTGTTGCTATGAGAAATAGGTTTTAGTGAAGAGCAAGCTTTTTCTGAAATCCTGGCCCTGTTAAATATTAGCTATGTGACCTTGGCCTAGTTATTTAATCTTCATGAGCCTGTGTTCTCATCTGTGAACTTGGGGAAATAATATCTGGCAGAAATTGTATGAGGTTGTGAATATAAAATGTGAGACTGTACCTGGTACAAAGAAGTTAATAAATAAAACTGTGGTTCTAGCTCTGTCTGATTAGTATAATGACTAGAAGAAAAAGCCCAGAACATTTGCGACCAATGTAAAAATGGTTTCTAGTCAACTATGAGTTATTTCATGAAATGTGTACCTTTACCTAAAGCTACACAAAGGACTTTTCCAGATTTTACATTGAATATTAGATTTCATGCATGTGTGTAGCTGCTACCCAAGTAAAAAACTGAATGACTTTTAAAAAATCCGGTGAGCATTTTGCTTTACTGGAGTTAATGCAAACTGAGTAAAACACCTGGTATAGTTGGTTATATAACTATTTTTAGTTCTCAAAATTAATGTAGATGTGTTTTAAGGGCTTCTTTGGCATTCAGCTCATCTTTTTTTAGGATCTATAGTTTCCCATGATAAATACTAAATGTACAAAATATTAATTCGATCATTCTCTCTTTTGATATAGTGCTGAAAGGCACTTAGGAAACTCCTTACATCCATTTGATAATAAGTTGTTACTGTGTCTTGTTATATCTTAAATCCCTTGATTAGTATCTATTGCTTTCACTTGTATATATTAGTTTCCCAGACATTTTATAAAACATCAATTCTTAGAAGGTATATATTCAAAGAAATAGTGTTTTCTGCCACTAAGCAAACTTGAAACTATATTCTAACACATTAGTCCTCAATTTGCTCATTAAAAAAAGTTCTTGAAGTATTTAATCTTAAAAGTTATACCTTCTGTTGTTCTAAGATTCCCATTTATAGGGAAGAGAAGAATATAATTAATAGCATGTTCTTTCTAAGTAGATTCATAAAATAAATTGAAGGATGACATACTGCCTTTTCATAATCTCTCTAATAGGAATTCCCTGGGGCACATTTCCTCTGGCTTGTTGACCAGCCACTGCCTTATTATCTTTTTCTGCTCCCATGATTCCAGGCTCCTTAAAACTGGATTCATCGCAAGTTTCATTGATGTCTCAGTCAAGCTTGTTTCTGGTCAGATGTACAGGCAGTGTGCACCATTCCTATCCTAGTCTTGTGAGGTATAGAACTAAATAAATATTTAGAATAAAAAATGAATTAAAAAATACAAATTCAAAAAAATGGTAAATTCACAAACATCACAACCCAAATAAAATAATGTTTATACTAATTAACGAACTGAAAATAATTTTATAATATTTTTGTACACTGTTTTGCTTTGCTTTCTTTTAATGACTTTATAATGATATTGTAATATCATTTTCTATAGATAATACATAATTCAGTGTTTCCCCTAGGATTAATTAAAATATGTTTTTTATTACTAATAGTTTGGGAATGTTTTGTTCCTTTTCACAACTCATTATTGGTAGCATTATGTAAATTTTTAGGATTGTTGTCAAGTTTGGAAAACCTGTATTCAGAGAATGTCTCTGGAACTTTACCTTTTTCATCAGACCTCCATGCGAATTGGCCTCCAGGTGGCGAGAGAGTCCCAGGAAGCTATGCCTGTGGTTGGCTACTAACAACAACATGGAAGTGACTGAAAACCATGTATCATCTCACTAAATTCTAATTAAATGTGTATCTAACAGCCACTCTAAAAACACTAGATATAAGGATCGGTGTGATAGAGGGGAAGAGGGATTGCAAATAGTGTTCCTATCTTCAAAAATATCTTACTTTAGCAAGTTTAGAAAACTACATGACAATGTGAACACCTTGCTAGGGCTCTCCCAGAAACTTAAGAGAAAATAATGCAAGTGAGGGGACTTGAAGGTAAAGCTTTAGTAAAATTTTCACCCTTTCCCTTTCCCTGAAGTCACCCTGCTAAACTTATTATGAGAAACTTAGGACAGAGCCTGGGACCTTGGTTCCTATTTCACTCTTACCATTCCTACCTTTTAATCAACAAACAATAAGTGCTGGTGAGGTTGTGGAAAAAAGTGAACCCTAGTACACTGTTCATGGGAATGCAGATGGGTGCAGCCACTGTGGAAAAGAGTATGGAATTCCTCAGACAACTGAAAATGGAACTGCCTTTTGACCCAGCAATTCCATTGCTGGGACTATACCCTAAGAATCCTGAAACACCAATTCAAAAGCACCTATGCAATCCAATGTTCATAACAGCACAATTTACAATACCCAAGTTCTGGAAGTAACCTAAGTGCCCATTAGTAAATGAGTGGATCAAAAAACTGTGGTACATTTACATGATAGAATACTATGCAGCAGAAAGAAAGAAGGAGCTCCTACCCTTTGTGACAGCATGGATGGATCTGAAGAGCATTATGCTAAGTGCAATCAGTCAGGCAGTGAAAGACAAATACCATATGACTCATCTGTAGGTAGAACCCAATCAACAAAACAAGCAAGCAAAATATAACGAGAGACATTGAAATTAAGAACAAATTGAGAATAACTAGAGGGGAGATGGGAGGGCATGATAGGGGGACAAGGGGGAAGGGTTGCCCCCCTCCCCCTTGGAACATGTATAAAGGAACACATATAAAGGACACAAGGTGGGGATGGCTATTGTGGCGGGGGGGAGTGGTGGTGGGAAAATGGAGTTAACTGTGCTTGAAAAACAAGAAAAAAATAAAATAAATAAAAAGAGTATGTGGAGAAAATTTTTAAAAATTAGTCCATATTTCAACCAGCTGGCTGAGAGTTTCATCTCATAAACACAGACTCCTACTTTCTTAATTCATATGCTCACTAATTTGTAAATCCTGCTTGTGTCTGTATTATTACCAACTTTGCCTTAATGGGATTTTGCTGGTTTCCCAGATTGGTTCTGGCTTCTTTTTAATCCCATGTTGTTAATAGTTTAAGCTTGAAGCCAACCCTATGTAACAGCTACAAACTTTTTAACTAAATTTTATGTGTAGTATTTTTGAGCTAAATGATACAATTCTCTCCACATGTAATAAAGGCTAAATCCTAGAAATATAAACTCTACACCTACAACAGAAGTCTGTAAGCAATCTCCCAGTAGGTTTTAAATTAGCATTCAACTCCCTACAGATAAGCTTCTGGCAGACGTCATTATTTAACCACAACTCTTCTTCCCAATGGCCCTAATGCAGGTTAAAAGTAAGGCTCTTCTTCAATTATATGCTAAAGCATTCTGATAATAATTTATATTCTAGGGAATTTTACAAAGTTTAAATAATTTTATCTTAACAATTTTACTTTGTAGTGCATTCTTTGTAAACAAAAGCTAATATTAATTTGAGCTGTTACTACATGCTTGATGATACAAGTGATGTTTAGAGAAGGTAAAATAATGAGACATCCAATTAGTATTTTGTCTCACTGCACATTATGATATCGCCTTCCCCTCCTGCCACTCCCAGCTTGCTGTGAAAGTATCATTCAATCTCTCCCTCTCTTTCTTTAGGCACACACACACATTATATTCTGCAAAGTTGCTCTGAACACTGAATTAGTGAATACTGATACTAAGCCATAATCCTGAGGGAAACACGTCGTGTGAAGTTCCCGTGAGCCTTTGGTTACAGTATTTCATTAATGGATCAGTACTTGACTTAGGTTTTTTTGTGTATGTTTCTGATACTGAACACATTATATTTATCCTTATGTATCCTTACATAATTTATAGATGTATATATATCTATATCTATACATGTATGTGTGTATAAATACACACACATACATATATATGAATGATTAAACAGTATTATCAGGAATTTTTTTTTTCAATTTCTTTACTTGTTTTAGAAATATCTCAGGTCATATTTTATATCATCTGTTGTTTCAGGGAATGCTAATCATTTAAAGCATATTGAATTGAATTGTCTTTCCTACTTAGTCCTCTGGCCCTGGTTCTCTTGGTAACTAGAAAGAGGAATTTAATCTCTCTTCTCAATTATGGAAAGTCACACGTTTAAAGAGTTCCCACTCTTCTATTAAATTCTCAGCCAACAGCTGCCCTTTGACCAGCACTCAGTTGTGTCATCTCACATCCATCTTATGCTTAATATGTGGACTTTTGGACTCAAGAATAGTAGGACTTTACTTGAATCCCAGTTGAAATCTTGTGGGATTTGGCTCCAAGCTGTCAAAATCTTTCAGAACTAAACATATTTACTTACCTCTACCAGCTCCTTTCATCTGTGAATGTGGTTTTAACAATTGGAACAAAACATTAAAGACTTTGTAGTATATCACTGGGGACACGAATGCAGCTAGTCCATATGTTGTCTTTGTGCAAAAATGCAAAAATATGTGCCCTATCTCATGACAACCAAAAATTTCAATTAGATGACTTTTATAATACTAATAATGGTGTGCAAAATTTTACTTCTAGTTTTTTATATTAAATAATAGAAAATTCAAATTTTAATCACAGTAAAAGAGCACTTTAAGTCATTTGGATTAAATAGTTTATATAAAATAATTACATATCTTAATTTCATTAAAACAATCTTTATGACATTTTAAATGATGTTTTCTTTAATCATGTTTTCTTTAAAAAGGTTTAATATTCTTTGTTATATTTTAATAAAAAGTTTAAAAATAAATTTTAATTTTGAAATGTTATAGCTTTCTTTGTCAAATAATGTTGACAAAATTAAATTTATTCCATAAGTTTTCAAATATGCAAAAACATGATTCATGAATTATTGCTGTGAGCATGTGGTAATACAGAACAGAAATGATGTATACTTTTAAAACTTGTATGTCTCCAAATGTCTTTACTATGTTTAGCAATTTACTATGTTTAGTAAATTTCGATGATACATGTTTACTTTTACTTATTTTAAGTACTTTATGTTTATGGTAATTTTTCAAGTTACAAATGTCATAGAGAACATAAAAAACAATATTATTTCCTTGATCTCTTTCATTTTTTTCCCTAGTAATATCTATGTTTGACTTCAGCATCAAATAATACTGGCTTCAAAGATTGAATTGGAAAGATTTCCTTTTCAATTTTTGTAGAGTTTATGGAGAATTGATAGTTTTTTAGTTTTGTTTTTAATATTTGATAGAAAAGATCAGTGAAGTCATAAGATCCCTAGGCTTTCTTTATGAAGATACATTATTTTAAAAAATGCTTTCAATTTCTTTACTTGCTTTAGGACTAGTCATATATTCTGCAATCCCTCTTTTCAAGTCAGTGTTGATCATTTGCATATTTTTAAGAATTTGTGTGTTTTATACAAATTTTCTAATTTTGTTGGGATATATTTGTTCATAGTATTTATTTATAATCCTTTAATTTTAGTTAGGTTTGGTAGTCATACATCCTTTCATCCCTGATTTTAGTATGCCTTCTTATTTTCTTCTTGACTAAAGCTTGTCGATGTTGTTGATCTGCTAAAGCACTATCTTTAAAGTTCATAATTTTTTTCTATTATTATTCTACTTTCTTTTGCATTGATTTCAGTCCAGATTTTTACAATTTCTTTCCTTCTTGCTTTGGGTATAACTTACTTCTCTTTTATAGTTTCTTAAGAGGCACAGATTATTGACATAAGATATTCCTTATTTTCTAACATAAATATTTAAATCTATAAATATTTCTCGGTGAAATGCATTATCTATAGCATACAAATCATAATAGTTTTTGGTTTTGTTTAATTCAGTTCAAAATATTTTCGAAGTATACTTTAATTTCTTATTTGATTAATTATGGACTAGTATGTTAACTTACATATTGCCAGGGATATATAAAATTCTTTCATGTTATTAATCTCTAATATAATTCCACTATGTTCATAAAACATACTTTGTATGACGTTAGCCCTATTATATTCAGTAAAACTTACTTCAGAATGTTGTTCAGTCTTTTAAATCCTTGAGAATTTTAGGTTTAGTTTTTCTGTCAGTTATTGAGAATAAGGCATTGACATCTCCAATTATCATTGTGAAATTGTGTATTTCTCTTTTTGGTTTTGTTGATTTTTGCCTCATGTATTTTGGGACTCTATTGTTAGGTGCATATATGGTTATAATTACTGTATTACTGATAAATTGACACATTTAAAACTAAGCAATCTTTTTTGACTCTACTGTTGTCTTTATTTTTTAAACCCTTCACCCCTTTCCCCATTTATCCCCTCCCCTTTCCCTTTTGATCATTATCAGCCTGTTCTCAATTTCAATGTCTTTAGCTATACTTCACTTGCTTGTTTGTTTTGTTTGTCATTACATTCTTGTTAGTGGTGGGATCACATGGTATTTGTCTTTCATTGCCTGGCTTATTTCATTTAGCATAATGGTCTCCAGTTCCATCCATGCTGTCACAAAGGGTAGGAGCTTTTTCTTTCTTATTGCTCTGTAGAATTCGATTGTGTAAATGTACTATATTTTTTTGATCCACTCATTTACTGATGGGCACTTGGGTTGCTTCCAGCACTTGGCTATTGTAAATTATGCTGCTATGAACATTCGGGTGCATAAGTTCTTTTGAATTGGTGTTTCAAGGTTCTTAGGATATAATCCTAGCAGTGAAATTGCTGGGTCAAAAGGCATTTTCATTTTTAGCTTTCTGAGGAAATTACATGCTGTTTTCCACAATGGTTGCACAAATCTGCATTCCCACCAACAGTGCACGAGGGTTCCGTTTTCTCCACATCCTTTCCAACACTTGTTGTTTGTTACTTAGTTTATGATGGTCATTCTGACTGGTGTGAAGTGCTATCTCATTGTGGTTTTAATTTGCATCTCTCTGATGGCTAGTGATACTGAGCATCCTTTCATATGTCTCTGGACCCTCTGTATATCCTCCTTGGAGAAGTGTCTGTTCAAGTCCTTTGCCCATTTTTTAATTGGGCTGCTTGTCTTCTTAGAGTGGGGTCATGTGAGTTCTTTATATATTTTGAAGATCAAAGCCTTGTTGAGGTATCATGGGCAAATATGTTATTCCATACAGTTGGTTCTCTTTTCATTTTAATGCTGTTTTCTTTATCCGTGAAGGAGCTTTTTATTTTGATGAAATCACATTTGTTTATTCTTTCCTTTATGTCACTTGCTCAAGCAGACATATCAATGAAAATATTGCTGCATGGAATATCTGAAATATTCCTGCCTATAAAATATTTCAGTACTTTAATGGTATCAAGATTTATATTTAAATCTTTTATCTACCTTGAATTTATTTTTGTGTATGGTGTGAGTTGGTGGTGGAGTCTTATTTTCTTACATGTAGCTGTCCAGTTCCCCCAACACCATTTGTTGAAGAAGCTACACTTGTTCCATTTTATGCTGCTCCCGACTTTGTCAAATACTAATTGAACATAAAGACTTGACTGTATTTCTGGGTTTTCTATTCTGATAGATTGGTCCATGTGTCTGTTCTTATACCAGTACTGTAACAGGGTGCAGCCAAGAGGGGAGCCTAACTGGCTCCACACCACAGGGCCACACCTGCCCAGAATCTGGCAGCTGTAGCCAATTGTGAGAGTGTAACAGGGTGCAGCCAAGAGGGGAGCCTCAATAGGGAGCCTCAATAGGGATCTGTAATAAGATCCAGAAGAGCCTGGAGATAATTGGCTCCACACCGCAGGGCCACACCTGCCCAGAATCTGGCAGCGGTAGCCAATTGTGAGAGGAGCTGGAAATAGGGCTTTAGAGGAAGATTGGCGCTGGGATTTAAACCGAGACTCCGTAGCCATTGGAGGGGGAGATCTATGCGCAGCCCTGCCAGAGAGAACCACACAGCTTTAGCAGAGTGAAGGCTCTCGCGGCCCTTAGGGAGAGAACCACACGGCTCTGGCAGAGTGGGGACTCCCGTGGTCCGGGAAGAGGGGACCACGTGCCTTTGCCAGAGTAGGGACCCCGGCAGCTTTAAGAGATACAGTACTCTGGACTGGGCAAAGGGGGAAGGAAGGAAGGACTGTGTCTGTTTGTGGGTGCTTTAAGGGACTTTAGGATTTTTGGTGAAGACATTAGGCCCCTACTTTAAGTTTGTATAGCATGAAATGAACGTTTCCTTTCCTTTTCACAAATCTCTGGCATTGAGAGACGTCTCTCCTCTGGCGGCACACATAACGGGCCTGGGGGCTTCTTTCAGTAATAGTATATGGTCCCAGGCCCCCCTTGTTTGTTCTCTAATAGTTTTTGCTGACCCAGATGGGACGATCATTGTCCACGGCAGACCGACCCCCTCAGGGGCGAGATAGTGAGATTTAATTTCTCCGCACTCCTCCTGAGGGCATCGGCTGCCTATCACGCCTGGAAAGGTGAAAAGGAAACGAAACGGAGAGAGAGCAGAGACGTGAAAGTGTTTTGGTTGAAAACTTGGTTTCTGAGTGCTTTTTTTTTTTTTTGGAGTAATGGAGTGGGAATTTTGGATAATGGATCTGGAAATGCCTGGTCTTTACGCCATCTGTAACCATTGCTTGCTTTGTTTGAACTTTTGCTTGCTTTGTGGGAACTGTAAGAGTAGTTCTGAGCCAGTCCCTAAGTGGAGCCCATTGGGTAGAACCCTAAGGGATTGGGAGAACTACTGTGCTAAGTCGACATACAAGATTCCCTTGACTAAGCAGTTAATGGTTTATTATTATTTTTTTTTTTAAAGATTTTATTTATTTATTTTTAGGGAGGGAAGGGAGGGGAGAGAGAGAGAGAGAGAGAGAGAGAGAGAGAGAGAGAGAGAGAGAGAGAGAGAGAGAGAGAGAGACATCAATGTGCGGTTGCTGGGGGTTATGGCCTGCAACCCAGGAATGTACCCTGGCTGGGAATCGAACCTGGGACACTTTGGTTCCCAGCCCGCGCTCAATCCACTGAGCTACGCCAGCCAGGGCTAATGGTTTATTATTGTAACACGGAGTGGCCTACATATGTTTTGGGTGATGAGCTGAGATG